>NW_006408606.1:12061638-12074770 GCF_000296735.1 Chrysochloris asiatica | reverse complement strand
CCACACAATTGAAAGCCTTTGCATAGTCAATAAAGCACAGGTAAACATCCTTCTGATATTCTCTGCTTTCAGCCAAGATCCATCAGACATCAGCAATGTTATCCCTCATTCCACGGCCTCTTCTGAATCCGGCTTCAACCTCTGGAGGTTCTCTATCAATGTATGATTGTAGCTGTTTCTGTATTACCTTTAGCAAAATTCTAAATTCTAAATGATCACTTCTAGTAGGGTTTGCTTTATATATCTTGGTGCTCTTTCATTTGGAGCATAGATGTTAGTTATGTAGATGTTAATTATAGCAAGATGTTATCTTGCTCAATTGACTCTTCAATCATGAGATAGTGTCTGTCTTTGTCTCTTATGCTGTTTTTTTTTCCTTAAAGTTTATTTTATCAGAGATTAGTATTACCACTCCTACTTGTTTTTATTGCTGTTAGCTTGGTATATTTTTCCCACCCTTTAACTCTTAGTCTGTTTTTGTCTTTGTGTGTAAGGTGTGTCTCTTGCAGGCAGCGTATTAAAGGGTCTTGTTTTCTTACCCATTCAGCCACTCTCCATCTCTTCATTGGTGCATTTAATCCATTGACATTCAGTTTAATTACCAATAAGGATGGATTAACGGCTGTCATTATGTTAATTTTTGTGGTGCTGTTTGTTCCTTTGTTCTACATGTCTACTTGTACTGCGTTCATATGTTTTGTGCTATTTCTTGTCAGTTTCTTCTTAGTTTTAATGCTTCTGTGTTCTGCTTGGATCTTCATTTTCATGGTAAGTTGTGAAGTACTAATTTTCTTTGGGGTTACCCTATAGTCTATTAAGTTTTCCTTGCATTTAAAACAGTCTATTGTATCCTGCCATCTATTTGACCTCCTCACAACCTTGATCTCTGTTCCTATATTTTTCCCTTCTTTGGCATTGTTAATATTTTGATCTTTGATTGGCCTCACAGGTCCTCTGAATTCATTGCTGTAATTTTGTTCCATTCAGAACTCTGCTATCTGTCGACTGAGTTCCAGGTGGTGTTGACACATCTGTCAGTATCTGGTCGTTGTCTGTTCTTGGTGGTTTTCATGTCAAAGAACTCCCTTTAGGATGTCTTGAAGTGCTGGCTTGGCTTTGACAAAATCTCTAAGCTTCTGTTTATCCTGGAATATTTTGATTGCAGCATCGTATTTGGTTAAGAGTTTTGCTGGATAAACTACTTTTGATTGGCAGTTTTTTCTTTTAAGATTTTGTATATGTCTCCCTATTACCTTCTTGCACGGTTTCTACTGATAAGTAAGAGCTTAATCTGATTTCCTTGCCTTTGTAGGTAACACTTCTTTTTTCTATCACTGCTTTAGGATTCTCTCCTTTCTTTGATTTTGGAGAGCTTGATTATGATATGTCTTGGGTGATTTTCTTTTGGGGTCTATCCTTCCTGGTGTTAGTTCCGCTTCTTGAATGTTTACCTTCTCATCCTTCAAGATGTTAGGAAATTTTCTTCCTGAAGCTCTTCAACTATCTCTTCTGTGGACTTTTGTGATTCTTCCTGTTCTAGAATACCAATAATTCTTCTTATTCCTCTTCATGTTATCCAGCATGAATCTTACATTCGCTTAAGATATTTTGATCCTTTTATCTACTTGCTCTTCTATCTTAGCAGTATTGAGAGATTTGTCTTCTAGCTTGCTGTTTTTGGCTTCCAACTCTTTTATTCTACTCCATTCCACTTTTAGTATATTGTCCATTTCTGATATTTTATTATTAATCATTTGGACTTCTTTTTTGCAGGTTTTGGATTACTTCCAATGCCGTATTTATCTCATTGCAAGAATACAACCCTGCCTGTGGTTCATTCATTCAGCTTTTTGGATGTTTACATTGATTTTTTTTTTTTTTAATATTTTCTTGTGAATTATGTGATAGTTTACATGGGAGAACATTAGTTTTACATTCAGTCTATCATATATCATTTCATTGTCATGGTTACAATCCCCTCCATGCATCATCAACCAACCAAAGGGTATACACTACAAGCCTGCACCCTGGTCATCAGCACACAGGACCTCTCCCTCTCTGGATCTAAAGTCTCCAGCTGCTCCATCTCTCCATGTCATCAGCTCTGCCTCTGTCTCTGGTGTCACTGCTTCTCTGGGTAGGGTCCCACTCTCTGCTCTTCTCCATTGATGGTCCCAGGGACCTCTGCTCCTAGACTGAAATATTAATCACTCCCCTTCTTGCTATGAAACATCTACCTTTACATTTGTGTCCCTCACAATCAGTCCTGATAACAATCATTCACTATTGAATCACAGAAGACCTATCTGCATTTCATTTCATCAACCCCGCCACAGACTAGATACTACTCACTGGAGATTCTACGTTCCTTCAGGCCCTCTGGATCTAGGTTCCCTCTTGAAAGCTTGTAAGCCAGTCACTTCTTGGCTTTGTAGCCACCTCCCCCCCCCCACCCCATTTTGGGTAGTCAATGTCCAAGTTACCCATCCCTGTCTACTCTGTGTGTGAAGGGGGTGGGAATGACCCTTGCTTTAAGGATTTGTTTCCTCTTTTGAGCTACTGCATCCATAGGTGTAGGTCAAGTTCATCAAATTGTATCAGATTCTTCTTCTTCTTTTTTTTTTTTTTTTTTTTTTTTTCCTTGTTTTTTTTTAAATATTAACAAAATTTTCTTCCAACAGCTCTTCAACTAGCTTTTCTATAATTTTCTTTGTCTCTTCCTTCATGTTGTCCCACATGAATCTCAGGATTTCTTCAGATTTTTTCATTCTTTTTTTTTTTTTTTTTCTGATTGTTCTTCTATCTTAGCAGTATTGAGAGATTTACCATCAAGCTCACTAATTCTGGCTTCCATTGATTCAATTATACTCCTTTGACATCTCAGCATATTGTCCATTTCTGCTATTTTATCCTTGATTATCTGAACCTCTGTTTGCAGATTTTGTATTCTCTCCAATGCTATGTCTATTTTGTTTGATTGTTCCTGTAGTGCTCTCATGAATTTTCCCTTATTTTCCTCTGCTTTTCTGTGGAATGTTTGAGTGTATCTCAAAGCATTGTCCTGAATTCTTTCTTAGGTAGGTCCAGTGCCTCTTCTCCCTCAAAAGCATTTTTTAGCTTTACCTCTTGGTTGGTTGTTTGAGTCACTCTATCTTCTTTCTGCACATGAGCAAAAATCTTCTGCTGCTTTTAGACATTGTGATGCTATTATATTTGTATTAATTTAACGAATGTATGCTGGTGTATTCTTAAGCACTCCCCAACCTCTTCCTGATAGGTGTGATCAGGAGATAGACTTCTTTGTTCACTGTTCATACAGCTCAATTCAGAGCATTTTTAGCAGCTATTGGTTGCAGATACTGCTCTGTTGTATATAGCAGCTGGTATTGGCTCTTGCCCAGTTGGCTGGGTATTTAGAGAGTGTGGTTGTGTCTAGGCTGTATGGCTGCAGTTGTTGTCTCTTGTCAGGTGAGTAAAGAAAAGAAAACACTCCCACAAGACAGAAGGATGACCAAACAACAAAAACTAAACTAAAAATCATAGAAACCCAGATTTGAAAAAATATAAAGATAATAAAACTGGAAAAACAAAATTAAAATAAGATAAAATAAAATATAAAACAACCATGAAGCAACAGTGAGAATATAAATGTAATTCTTTAGTATCACCTAATGAACTATGCCTTCACAACCACTTGAGAAATTTAATGATGTTCCCACTGTGCCTCTCTGATCTATTACTAGCATTTTTCTTTCTTTTTCCTGTTTTTTTTTTTTTTTTTTTCATCCTTTCAAGTCTGTTCAGCTGTTTCTCATAATGAGAACCAGCCCAGGACTGGCCAGCAGGCCTTTCTTTTGAGGCACCTCAGACCTCAACCTTTTGGTTAGCAGCCAAGTGCATTAAGCATTTGCATTAAACATAGACTCTACCGCTAGTCATATTAGATGAGGTTATTCTGGACCAGTGGCTTCCAAAGTTATGATCTTGGAACCGTCAGCATCAATATCTCTTGGGAGCTTGTTAAAATTTAAATTCTTTAGCCATCTAGGCCTGTGGATTAAGGAACTTTGAAGCAGCAACCTAGCAATCTATGTTTTAACAAGGCTTCCAGGTGATTCTGATGCACTCTATAGTTTGAGAAACACTGCTGGAGCTAGGAACTAGGAAACAAAACAAAATTGTGATCTTTCTTGTGTAGAATCTTCAGTGGTACAATCACCAACGTAGTTCAAATTTCTTATGATGGCACAGATGACTTCATATACACATTTAGCCTGATAACTCTACAGAGGTGGATCTTTGATGAGGTGAAAAACATATGAAACTGTTCATAACAGATTTGTTAGTTAGCTCATTCTTACCTTGCTCACCAAGTACTCAGGGAATATAAATTGAAAAAGAGGTTTTGATTTTGTAGGAAGGTAAAGTGGGGCTGGGAGAGAGTTGCCATCCATATCCAGAAGCAGAATCTATGATTTAGTGGGGGAAAAATGTAACTAATAAGACTTGTTAAGTGCCATTGATTCAGTTCCAACTCTTAGCGATTGTATATAGCGCTTTCAAGGAGTGATTCGGGAGGTTTAAACTGCCAACCTTATGATTAGCAGTCCAGTGCTTATCCTACAGACTAGTAAATAAGCACAAGGAAATCCATGCTTACCTTGCTTTGATTATTGGTTAATCCAACACTGAATTTATGGCAATCACTTTATGTTCCACCCATACTGAATAATTGCAATTTCCAACTAATTGCAATTTTAAAAATCCAACATCATGCTTGTTCCAGAGCTTTCTTTACATGTCCTTGCTATCCTCTTGTTTTCCTTCCCACACCTTTTATCTCTTCTTACTAGAAAACCCTTAGGTAGTCTTTGCAGTTCATCCCAAACTCCCTCAAGAGTCATTTCCTGAAGTTCTCAGCTGGAATTTGGTGTTTCATCTTTATGCCTCAAATATCCCACTCATTTATACTGCTGTAATGAAATCTTATTGCTTCTGTCTTGCCAGTAATAGTATGAAGTTCTGGAAAACAAATATCACTTTCTACTCATCACTGACTTCTCAGTAATTTAGCAAAGTTATTGGTTCATAGTAGGAATTTCACAAATGTTTGGTAAACCAATCAGTTTTAAATAGTAATAGAAGTTTTAACAGGCTAACAAAATATTATAAACTTGGATTGCTTTTATCACTTGAGTTATTTCTAAATTTAGTTCTAAAACTGCTCTTCTAGTGAAAGTATTGACTAGGAAATTCACTTTGTTTCTGCCAGCTGCTATTATTGATACTTTTTTCTCTAAATTGGCCTTCATTTGAGAGGTTTACATATTGGTGTTATCCCTCAGCAAAGCAGTTATAATATGAAATTTCAGATGCGGCTGAACCTATAAAAATAAATACTATCACCCAATCAATTTATTATGAAGTATAAAGATTACACCACACAGAGTCCTAGTGTGGCACTATAGAATAAGCACTGGACTGTTAACTGCTGGGTGAGAGGTACAAACCCAGTAGCCACTCTGGAAATCCAATACAGAGTTGCTATGAGTCTGAACCCACCAGACAGCACTTATAAACAACAAAGACTATATATTAAACATGGGTGAAATTTTACAAAGTAAATTTAGTTTTTTTATTCAAGAATTTATGCACCTTTTGTTTCATACTGCTTGCAACCCCTACAATGTAGCAACATTCTACTCACTTTCTCCTTGTATTTCCATTTGTCCTCTCCTATCCCTTCTGGCCTTCTGAGCTTGGTTTTTGGGTAAATACTGCCCTTTTCGTCTTATATGGTTGATCTGAGAAGCCCATTCCTCATGGTGTTATAGTTCATGTTATTTGAAGGCGTGTCCTTTGGGGAAAAGTTGATATTTGTGGGTGGGTTCAGTTATAAGTTTGAAGACCATTTAAGGATCAAAGTCTAGGGGATCCCACCAGTCTCTATCAGACCAGTAAGTCTGATCAATTTCATGATTTTGAATTTTGTTCTTTTTTCTTCTTACAGTTTGTCCAAGATCTTCCATTGTGATCCTGGTCAGAGCAATCAGTAGTGGTAGTCAGCACATCTAATTCTTGTTTCAGTGTGGTAGGGGCTGTGGCTTTCATGATCAATGAGTCCTTTGGAACAATTGTTTCATTGAGTCTTTGAGTTTCTTCTCTTTTCTCCAGATAGGGAAAGACTAGTAATTGTATCTTAGATGGCCACTTGCAAATATTTAAGATCCCAGTTACTGCTCACCAAATTAGAGTATATAAAATTATTTTTGTGGACTATGTTTTTTCATTTGTCCTAGATCTCCCTGGATGCTATGGTCCTAAGCTCCCAAGTCCAGTGAGTGATTCATTCTCTTAAGATATTTAGTTCAGAACTTTGCCCCCTGCTTTACTATTGTTGTTGTTGTTAAGTGCCATCGAGTCGGTTCCGACCCATAGCGACCCTGTACAGGGTTTCCGAGGGTGTAAATCTTTACGGGAGTAGAAAGCCTCATCTTTCTCCCGCGGAGCGGCTGGTAGTTTCGAACCGCTGACCTTAAGGTTCGCAGTCCGATTCGTAACCACTACGCTACCATCTATGTATATATTTGTAGTACATACAAATACTCATGGAGCTCAGTGATTCCAGAAGATAAGCATTGGAATGTGAACCACAAAGTCCTTGCTTTGAGCCCACCAGTCACTCTACAGGAGAAAGATGAGGCTTTCTGCTCCCTCAAAGATTTCTAAAAGCCTCAGAAACCCTATACAGGGTTTCTATGAATTGGAACAGACTTGACAACACTTAACAACAACAACATATATACTCATGGGTGTACTCCCATTCTAAGCAGGATATTCTTAAGGGATATTCACCAAACCCTCCAAATCCCATTGCAGTTGAGTTGATGCCAATTCATAGTTACCCTATAGGCTAGAGAAGAACTGCCTTATAGGATTTTAAATGCTGTGCTTCAAGCTCACCAGCTGCTCCTCAGAAACCCTATACAAGGTTGCTATTGGTTACAATTGACTTGGTGGCACTTAACAACAACAACAGTCTTCATGGGGAGTCCTGATGTGGCATTGTGCATTAATGTGCTGGACTGCAAAGTTCGTTGAACTGCAAGGTCAGTGGGTCAAGCTTACCAGCCTCTCCTCGGAAACCCTAAGGGTCACTATAGGTTGGATCCAACTCAAAGGCACTTAACAACAACAACCTTCATAGAAGCACTTAACCACTGTGCCACTAGAGATCTGGCAATGTACATATGGGATAGTAGATAATTTTGTAGACAGAGAATAGATACATTTTACAATCAAAGTCAAAATGGAACTGTTTCAAGATAGCACTTTTGACTCTTCAGACTATTCCATCTGCCAAAAGGATCCACATTCCCCATCAGTGAATTTGTAGGTTTATTACTAGGCTAATAAATGCAGTAATTTAATTGGGAAAGGCAGGTAGAGGCAAAACAGTTAGCTTGTTGAAAAACGTAAAATAAACTTCAGGCGTGGAAATCTTTATTGAGACAGTGTGTTTCTTTGACTATATGCTTGGAATCAAATGTATTAAACAGATACGGTTAAAATCTTAGAATTCTGAACTTACCTTTCTCTTTTATTTATTCTCTTTTGTAGCAAATCAGTTTTGTTTTGTTTTTTCAATTCAAGTGTAGGATTGATAACTAACAAGATGATTGTTATCATGACTGAACCTGGCTGCCCAGTGTTGTGTTGTCCATCTACCAGCTGTGCCCACATCAATCTGGGGGCTTGTTAGAAATGCAGAAATCTAAGACCACATCCGAGACCTAGAATAAAAATCTGCATTTTATAAGGTTCTTAGGTGATTTTAATGCATGTTAATGTTTGAAAAGCATGCCTTTAAGAGAATCTGCTGCATTGTAGATAAGTCATATTACTATTTTTTAAAGTTTCTTTTGCTGATTTTTACTTTAAGGGGAGAGGAGAAATTGAGCTTTCTTTGGAACATCACCATGTAACATAATGGAATATATTTTTCTGCAGGAAGTGATTTACACAGAGCTATGACTCAGGATCAGCAATAATTTCTCCTGCAGTTTACAAAATATAGAAAAGATAATGCAGAATAGTCTTGAATATTTAGTGGAATTTCACAGACTATCATATGCCCTTGGATAAGTGAGTAATATTTAAAGCACTTCACCTTCTCCTTTCATAACCTTTGTAAAAGTTAAAGGTTAAAAGTGGAAGGGATGTAACAAGAGGTTAGAGTCATAAAGCAGACCTTATTTCATTCATTCAACATTTATTGAGTGCATATTCTGCACAACCTACCATTATAAGCATTGAAAAACAGGACAAAAACAACACAAACAAAATATATTGGTATTCATATATCTACTCATATTCTTGTTCATATTTCTTGTGGATATATAGCAAGTAGAGGAATTGCTGTATCATAAGGTATTACTATGTCCAAATTTCTGAGGAAGCACCATGCCATTTTCCAGAGTGGTTGAAACATTTTACTTTTCCATCATCAATGTAGGAGGGTCCAGTATTAATTGTCCGCTGCTTTTTTGAACTTTGCTGTTATTGCTGGTGTGAGATAATATCTCATTGTTGTTTTGATTTGCTCTGGTAGCGTAGTGGTTACAAATCAGGCTGCTAATCTCACGGTTAGCAGGTCAAAACTACCAGCTGTTTCATGGGAGAAAGATGAGGCTTTCTGCTCCCGTTAAGATTTACAGTCTCGGAAACTCTATACAGGGTTGCTATGAGTCGGAACTGACTCCATGGCACATAACAACAAATGGCTAATGATCTTGAACATTTCTTCATATATTTATTGACTGCCAAAATCTTTTCCTTGGTGAAGTGTCTGTTCATGACCTGTGCCCATTTTTAAACTGGGTTATTTGTCTTTTTCTTGTACAGGTGTTGTAGCTTCCTATAGATTTTAGAGATTAGTACCTTGTCTGATATGTTGCTGCAAAAGATTTTTTCCCATTCTGTGGGCCCCCTTTATACACTTTTGGTGAAATCTTTTGATACACATAAATTTCTAATTTTTAGTATGTCCCAATCATCTATTTTTCTTCTTTTGTTTGTGTAATTCTTGTAATGTTTTATAGTCTGTGTGTATCCTGTATTAGAGCCCTTAAATTTGTCATTATTTTTTCATTGGTGACCTTTATAATTCTGGGATTCACATTTAGGTCTTTAATCCAAGTTGTGTTGGTTTTTGTATATGGTGTGAGCTAAAGGTCTTGTTTCAATCTTTTACATATCGATTTCCAATTTTTGACAGCACCATCTGTTGGAGATACTCTTTTCCCTGTTCAATGAACTTTGGGCCTTTATCAGAGATCCATTGACTGTTCCATTGAGCTATGTATCTTTCATTGTATTGGTACCAGACTGTTTTGACCACTGTAGTCATCTAGTAAATTTTGGAATCAGGGAGTGAGAGGCCTTCAAGTTTGTTCTTCTTCTTAAGCAGTGCTTTGCTTATCCTGGGTCTCTTTCCTTCCCATAAAAAGTTTCTAATTGTTTATTCCATCTCTCTAAAGATGTCATTGGAATCTGGACTGGTATTGCATTGTACCTGTAGATTGCTTTGAGTAGTATTGACATTTTCACAACATTAAGTCTTCCTATCCAGGAACATGTTTTTGCCTTCCATTTTTGTAAGTCTCTTTTGGTTTCTTGTAGTAGTGTTTTGTAATTTTCTTTGTATAGGTCTTTCACTTCTCTTGTTAGATTTATTCCTATAGATTTAATCCTTCAACCAGCTATTGTAAATGGTATTGCTTTCCTAATTTCCTTTCCATCACTGTGTTTATTAGTATAGACTACTCTGAATGATTTGTGTATGTTGATCTTGTACCCTGCCACTCTGCTGAATTGTCCAATGAGTTTTAGTAGATTTCCTTTGCTGAGTCTTTGGGATTTTCTACATATAGGATATCATCTGCTAATGGACAGAGTTTTACTTCTTTGCCAATTTGAATGTCTTAATTTCCCCATCTTTCTTTATACTTCTGGATAAGACTTCCAAAACAGTACTGAATGCTGTTGTTATTATTCATAGAGTTAGTTCCAACTCATAGTGACCCTGCATAGGGTTTCCGAGGCTGTAAATCTTTACAGGAGCAGAAAGCCTCATCTTTCTCTTATGGAACAGCTAGTAGTTTCAAATTGCTGACTGAGATTAGCAGGCTGATTCGTAACCACTATGCTACCAGAGCTCCTTCAATATTGAATAAGAGTGTCGATAAAGGGCGTCCTTGTCTGTTTCTTGTTTGCAAAGGGAAGGCTTCCAGTTTCTTTCCATTGCTTTTAATTATGTTGACAAAGTTTCCTTCAATTCCTACTTTGTTGAGTATTTTTATCAGAAATGGATATTGGATTTTGTCAAATGCCTTGTCTTCATAAATCAATATGGTCATATGGTTTGTTTGCTTTCTTTTTTTATTTATATGGTGGATTATATTGTTTGTTTGCCCAATATTGAACCATCCTTGCATGCCTGATATGAATCCCACTTGGTCATGGTGTATTATATTTTGATATGTTGTTTAACTCTGTTGGCTAGAATTTTGTTGAAAATTTTTGCATCTATGTTCATGAGGGATTTTGGTCTATAACTTTCTTTCTTAGTGATGTCCTTCCCTGGTTTGGATATGAGAGTTTTGCTTGCTTTATAAAATGTATTAGGAAGTTTTACATCCTTTTTTATGTTCTGGAATAATTTGAATACAATTGGTGACAGCTCTTCCCTGAATGTTTGGTAAAACTCACCAGTGAAGCCGTCTGGACCTGGACTGTTTTGGTTGGGAGTTCTTTGATGACTTTATCAATTTCTTCTTTTTTGTTACAGGTCTCTTCAAGTTTTCTACTTCACTCTGTATAAGTTTAGGAAGGTTGTGTTTTTCTAGAAATGTAGATTTTAAAATTTATTGGAGTACAACTCTTCATAGTATTCTATTATTATCCTTTTTATTTCAGTTGGTTCTGTTGTGATGTCACCCATGTGGTTTCTTGTTCATGTTATTTGTGTCTTTTCTTTTGTTAGATTTGTCAATAGTTTGTCAATTTTATTAATCCTTTCTATCTTGTTTATTTCTGCCATAATCTTTATTATTTCTTTTCTTCTGGTGACTGTAGGTTTATTTTGCTGATTTGGTGTTCAAGATGTGTTAATGTGTTGGTTTTGGTCATTTCTACTTTTTGGATGTATTTATTTCAATAAATTGACCTCTTAGCATTGTTTTTGCTATGTCCCAAAGATTTTGGTATGTTGTGTTTTCATTCTCATTTCTTTCTAGGAACTTTGTGAGTTCATATTTTAGTTCTTCTACTACCCACTCTCGTTTAAACAGGGTGTTATTCCATTTCCACGTATTTGACTTTATTTCCTTGGTTTTCTTATTGTTAATTTCTAATTTGATAGCATTGCAATCTGAGAAAATGCTTTCTAGTATTTTGATGTTTGTAAATTTATGAAGACTCCAAGTTATTTTCTGGTTGTCCTATCCTTTTTAGAAAGTGGTGAATTAAAATCTCCCACTGAATTGTAGATTTGTTTATTTCTTTCTTCAATTCTACTAGCGTTTGCTCCATATACTTTTGGGCTCTTTGCTTGGAAGCACAGATATTTATTATGACTATGTTATCTTGCTCAGTTGACTCTTTAATCATGAGATAATGTCCTTCTTTATCTCTTATGCTGGTTTTTGCCCTAAAGTTTATTTTATCAGCTATTAGTATTGCCACTCCTGCTTGTTTTTATTGCAATTAGATTGGTATATTTTTTTCCATTCTTTAACTTTTAAACTTTTTGGTTTTGTGTGTAAGGTGTGTCTTTTGCAGAAAACATATTGAAAGATATTGTTTTCTTGTCCATTCTGCCACTCTCTGTCTCTTAACTGGTAAATTTAATCAACTGACATTAAGTGTAATTATTGAAAGGTATGAATTAATTGCTGTCATTATGTTATTTTTTTTTGTGGTACTTCTGGTTCTGCATGCCTCCTGTGCTGAATTCATGGTTTTCTTGTGTGTGTTCTTTGTCATTTCTTCACAGTTTTAATGTTTCCATGTTCTTCTTGCATTCTCCTTTTCTTGATTTGTTGTGTATTATTAATTTTCTTTGAGATTACCCTATATTCTAATAACCTTTTCCTCTATTTAAAATAGATAGCACAGGACTTCTGGTGCTTCCCTAACCAGGCATCACAGGTACTCAGGCTCCGGAGAACGGGTGAGTGGTATCGCACAGGGGAGGCCCCCGCCTGGTAGACATACAGCCTTTGGGCAAACGTAACATTTTAGCCTTCAACATGATGAACTTGTTTTTGTGAAGGACTGTGCCCACCCACTGCAGAACTTGGAGTGCGGGGTTTGAGCAGACCCTTTTGGAGGGTGGGTGCTACCAGAGAGCCAGCGGGGCCACAGGAACTAACACGGTCCTTGGTGGGGTGGCCTCATTGCCACGGGAGGCGTGTTCGGCATGGATATAGGGTGGATCGGGTGCCCACGGTGCAGGGAGACAGAGAGAGGCATTTTTTTATGTCATCAGATGTGGATGCCATCTGCCTGCAGCCACTAACCCCACCCTCCACCCCCTCTGCCTAGGCTAGCCCTCTGCCCAACCTCCGAGGCTCAGGCGCACCCATCAAAGCACAAGCCAGCCCAAGCTGAGATGCCTTGAGTTGATTTTTACAACCAGTAACACAGCAGTCCTGCTGTAGCTCTGCAGGTTAATGCGCCAGACTGCAAAGCCTTTTGAACTGCAAGGTCGGAGGTTTGAGCTCACCAGCTGCTCCTTGGAAACCCTATACAGGGTCTTTTGTGTGTGTGTGTAACTAGAGACTGCCTTATTCAATCTTGTTGTTTTTTCTGGTGCTGAATTCTTTTTTTTTCCATCAGATTTTTTTGTTTGTTTGTTTGTTTTTTTTTTTGTGTGTGTGTGTGTGTGTGACTAGAGACTGCCTTAGTCAATCTTGTTGTTTTTTCTGGTGCTGAATTCTTTTTTTTCCATCGGTTTGTGTGTGTGTGTGTGTGTGTGTGTGTGTGTGTGTGACTAGAGACTGCCTTATGCAATCTTGTTGTTTTTTCTGGTGCTGAATTCTTCTTCTTCTTCTTCTTCTTCTTCTTCTTC
>NW_006408606.1:12060488-12061538 GCF_000296735.1 Chrysochloris asiatica | reverse complement strand
TTCTTCTTCTTCTTCTTCTTCTTCTTCTTTTTCCATCAGTTTTGTTTTGTCTTGCTTTCTTTTTTATCTCATTATCACTTTTGTTTTTTTATTTTTATTTTGGTTTTGTTTTCTACCTGACTGGTGTTGTTTGGCTGTCACATAGACTCCCTTCTACTACTGGAGAGCTCTTTGTCTCCCTACATTACACAAAAAGAGTCCGCAACTGCTGCCAAATAGCCAAGCTGCAATAACACTTTATAAAACATAAAAACCCAGGCAAGAACCAATACCAGCTTCCATGTGGCAAGGAAACAGGCAACACCTGTGAAAGTTACTCTGAATTAAGCAATAATAAGAGTGAAAAGGGAAGACCACATCCTGACTACATCTTCCTGGAAGAAATCAGAAAAAATAAAAAATTACCAAAATACATACTCAATTAAATATTACAGCCACAGATTAACATTAAACATGTCCAAGAAGCAAAAGCAGATGACCATATCAGCACAAGTCCAGAAAAAAGATAAAATATCTGAGACAAGTGATCCAGAAGTAAATCTGGGCTCCATGCTGGAAGGAGGGCAGGCCTTGGAAATACCTGAGAAAGAATTCAGAAAAATGATTATAAAATGCTTCAAAACACTTTACAATGACGTTGAGAAAAATAAGGAAGAAGTCAGAAAAGTGCTACAGGAACAATCAAACAAGATAGATACACCATTGGTAAAAATCTAAAACCAAATGATCAATAACAAAATATCAGAAATGGGAACCACTCTGAAAGGGCAGAGGAGTAGAGTAGATGAAATGGAAGGAAGAATCAGTGAGCTTGAAGACAAGTCTTTCAATACCACTAAGATAGAAGAACAAACACAAAAAAGGGTAAAAATTTTGGAGGAAGGTCTGCGATTCATGTTGGACAACAGGAAGAGGAATAACCTAAGAATTATTGGCATTCCAGAACAAGAAGAATCACACAAGTCCACAGAGGAAATAGTCAAAGAACTACTGGAAGAAAATTTCTCTAACATCCTCAAAAGTGAAAAGATAAACATACAAGAAGCCCAA
>NW_006408606.1:12043572-12045842 GCF_000296735.1 Chrysochloris asiatica | reverse complement strand
GTAGAAGAATTGATGCCTTTGAGTTGTGGTGTTGGAAGAGAATACTGAAAGTGCCATGGACTGCCAGAAGAACCAATAGATCTGTTGTGGGAGGGGTGCAGCCAGAGTGCTCCTTGGAGGCCAGGATGGCTAAGCTTTGTCTCTCCTACTTTGGGCATGTTGTCCGGAGGAAGCAATCGTTGGAGAGGGATGTCATGCTGGGTAGGGTGGAGGGTCAGAGAAAAAGAGGGAGACCCCCAACGAGATGGATCAGCTAGGTGGCATCATTTATGGACTCGGGTGTGGCAGCAGTAGTGAGGGTGGCCCAGGATCGGACATTGTTTCGTTCTGCTGTTCATAGGGTCGCTATGAGTCGGTTCCGACTCGATGGCACCTGACAACAACAACATGGTCTTCAAAGGACTTCTGATGTGGCACTGTAGGAGCTTCACTGGACTGCAAACCAGGTCAGCAGTTCAAACCCACTAGCTGCTATTTGGAAACCCTATGCAGGGTCACTATGAGTTGGAACCTACTTGATGGCACTTAACAACAGTAGTCACCAAAAAGTTAATGGAAAATGGGTATTGTGGGGAAAAAAAAACAAACAAACGAAAACTGTGCATGTATTTCAAATGTCTTGCACCACAATACACCTACACTAACTTGTTATATGTCTGGTCAGGATCTAGTTTGAGGGACTAAGAAAGATAAGCTATCATTTTGAAAGGAGCCTCTATCAGAGCAATATGAATTCTACCAAAGCTGAAATAAGAACAAAGATCAAATCTGTGGTGAAGCTTAGTCAGAAGAATGGTGAAATCATTCATGCTTTACAAAAAATTTATAGGGACAATATACCAAATTACTAATGGATAACTCATTGTAAAAATGGACAAAATGATGTTGAAGACTAAGTCCTCAGTGCCAGACCATTCACACATATTTTTGATGAAAAAATTACTCTTGTATCTTTCCTAATTGAAGAGGACCTACAATTAGCAGCAGAAACAACAGCCAACACCATAGGCATCTCAACTGGTTCAGGTTACTCAATTCTTACCGAAAAAATTAAAGTTGAGCAAACTTTCTGATTCAATGGTACCCAAATTGTTACATTCAGATTATCAGCAGATAAAAGCACAGTTTTTGAGGGAAATTTAAAATAAATAGTTCAAGATCCTGAAATATTTCTTGGAAGAATTGTAATAGGAGATGAAACATGGCATTAACAGAATGATCCTGAAGACAAAGCACACTCAAACCAAAGAGGTGAAAGAGATCCAAAGCAAAAGCAGATCGGACAAGAGAGCAAAGGTCATAACAACAGTTTTTGAGGATACTGAATGCATTTTTCTTGCTGACTTTCTGGAAGGCCAAAGAGTAACATCTACTTATTGTGAAAATTTTTTGAGAAAGCCAAAGATTTAGCAGAAAAATGCCCAGGAAAGCTCCACCAGAGTCCCTGTCCAAGACAATGCTCTGGTTCATTCCTTTCATCAAATCAGGGCAGTGTGTTGAGAGCTCTGAAGGAAGTCATTAGGCATCCATCTTACATTCCTCATTTGGTTCCTTCTGATTTCTTTTGTATTTTCTAATCATAAAAGTTTAAAGGACACCTATTTTTCTACAACTAATAAAGTATAAAAAGATTGTGTTGACACGATTAAATTCCTAGGGCCCCTCAGTTCTTTAAGGATGAAATGCATGGCTCGTATCATAGCTTACAGAAAGCTCTGGACCTTGATGGAGGTTATGTTCAGAAATAAAGTATCTGTTTTTCATCTTTCAATTCCATTTTCCACACAACTTTTGAAGCTCCTTCATATATGTACATATGTGTGGTGGTGGTGGTATGATGTGGAGTCAGTTCTGACTCATAGTGACCCTGCATAGAATTTTTGAGACTGTAAATCTTTATAGGAGCAGAAAACCTCACCTCTCTTCCATGAAACGGCTGAGTTTCCAACTGCTGACTTTGAGGTTACAGCCTGATTCATAACCACTATGCTATTAGAGCTCCTGTATATATGTATATACACACACACACACACACACACATATAATTTGAATTTAAACAACATGAGGGTTATGGTTGATAACTCCCCATGTAGTTGAAAATCCAAATATAACTTTTGACTGCCCAGAAAAACTTAGCCAACTGTTACCCAGTTTTACTGAAAATTAACGTGTATTTTGTGTGTTATATATATTCCATACATAAAAGCTGCATATTCAATAGAATATAAAAAGGCATTTCACTAAAAGTACAAGGTTTTCATAATAAAGTT
>NW_006408606.1:12036899-12043472 GCF_000296735.1 Chrysochloris asiatica | reverse complement strand
CACACACACACAATGGTTCTGATACTGGATTCATTTATCTGGAAATGATGAGCAACTACATCTGCAGACTTCAATCCATGGCACATACATATCAAGCATTTCAACTTTTTCTTATTGCAAAACCATATGGAAGCCATGTCTGACTTCTCTGGCTTCACAAGCGAGAAAGAAAATCAAACACCAGCTCATTATAAGGCTGATTCTATGAAGTGGAGGTCTGACATGCCTCTAGCCTATAACCTTCTTTACTCTGACACCAACCATCCCTCCGCAGCACTCTGTGCTTCACATCTAGATTAGACAATCCATTGCACTGGCCACACAGAACAATACGCAGTGATAATTGTGCTCATTGAACAGAGTACAGTTCTCCAGTCAGGAACGCCTCTTGTCTGCCATACTGCAGGCAAGTCTAATTCTTGTCCTCCGCTTCTCAGCTCTGTGGACTCTTGGTCTCTGCCCTGCTCCAATAAGTGTTACAGAGCTCTTTTAGTCTGTCTGTGAATACCCAAAGGGCACATTCTGTAATCCAGCTTCCTGCCCATAGGCACTCAGCTTTACTCAGTCCATGGCCTAGAGCCCTTAGCTGCGCTGTCACTTCATGCCACAGCCTCTGTGGCCACCTCTGCTGTCACCACTTTCTTAGGCAGGGATCTCAGGCTTCAATCATCTGCTTCTTTCTTGGTGGTCCTGGGATCATTTGTTCCTGGTTCTGAGATGGTTCCTTTTAAACCTAGTTGGATGGCAAAATGAACCAACCCCAGTCATAGAGTCTTGTATCTTATGTGCATGATGCTACTCAATCACTTCATGGGAATTAAGAAGACACTGCATAGAAATGATATACGAAATACATTCAAGGTAACACACATTTATAAGGTCATGATTGTATTGTTTTCTGAGAATACTTCCAGCATTGCTAGTGGCACTTCATATGGGTCCCATAATATACAGATTTATAATATTGCATTAAATGTGATTAAAAATATATGAGAGCCAATAAAGATAATTTTTTGCCATGATACACAATTTACTGGAGAGATATTTAGGGTCACAGAGCATTTTAAAACACAAATCCACATTTAAGTGGACACACACAGTTTAAACATGTGTTGTTCAAGGGCTAACTTGTATATATACTTACAGTTAAAAAAAAGAGCGGCAGTACTTAGTTCATAGTACTAAGATAGTATGCTTTGAGAGTTCAGGAGTCAAGTGAATCATCTTTAGAAAGTATCAGTTGCAGCAATTGCATTATTGTAACATTTGACTGTTATATGTGCTGAACTACAATTTAGACATTGTGGTCTCCATATCTGCAGGTTCTTAGGATGAATCAGGTCCCAGAGATTGTGAAATCTGGCATGGTCTAGGCTAGAGATGGTCATGGAAGCTGAAATGTAGTATGGCATTTGAGGAATTTGAAATACTAAACCCCTGGTCCTGTCTTGTTTGGGTAACTTCAAAACAATCTTTGCAAATCTTACTCTGGAAACTCTACTGAAGCCTGTTCACAATGGCTGACACTGATAGTATTTACAATACTCGTGGCATGGCTTCTTGCATCACAGTAACACACAAGCCACCACAGAATGAAAACTGACTGACTAACACATACTAGGAAAAAGGAGAGGCAGACTACTTATGAATGTTTAGCCATCGAAACATTATGAGTAGCAACACAACGTTGTCAAAAATAGTGCTGGAAGATGCAAACATTATGAATAGCACCAGAATATTGTTAGATATAGCACCTGAAGATGAGCCCCTCAGGTCAGAAGGGACTTAAAATATGCGTGGGGAAGAGCTGTCTCTCTAAATTAGAGTTGGCCATATTAATGTGAAAGGAACACAGCCTACAGGATCATCATTTGATGTTGGGGCATAACTCAAACTAAGGAGAAGTAGCTGCAAACATCCATTAATATTCAGAACTTGGAAGTTACAAAGTATGAACTTAGGGAAATTGGAAGTTGTCAAAATTGAGATGGAATACATAAAGATACAGTAGAGGACTACACAAAGAAGTGGATGTTGAGTCATGATATATTGGGATCATTAATAACAATCTGCCATAGTTTGCATTTGGGTCCTGTATTAGTTTGGTTCCTACAAGAATCCATTTCCAAAATGAGATTATACAGGTAACAGATTTATTAAGGAATATGGTTGTAAAAAGAGAGTACTGGTGTGGCACTGTAGGATAAGCACTGGACTGCTAACTGCAACTTCTTGGAAACCCTAAACAGAGGTCGCTATGAGTTGGAATTGACTTGACGGCCTTAAAAAGAAACACAAAATGGCTGTGAAAGATAAAGGGGAATGAGTTGGAGAAGGAAAGGAACAGGGGATACCTTCAGACTTCAACTCCAAGTCTAACTACTGCCAAGGAAGAAGGAATAAGTAGGACGCGTCTCAGACTGCAGGATGGTTGTAAATAAGATACAGCCAGGCCAATGGGAAGTCTTTGAATCAAAGTTGCGTATAAAAGGAGTCTTGAAGCTCACTGGTCTGGGCCTCCCTTAGTATTCTTATAATTCTTAGTCATTGTCTGAGAGTTGTTGTTGTTGTTAAGTGCTGTCGAGTCGATTCCGATTCCAACCCATAGCGACCCTGTACAGAGTTTCTGAGGCTGTAAATCTTTACAGGAGCAGACCGCCTCATCTTTCTCTAGTGGAACCGCTGGTAGTTTTGAAATGCCGATCTTGAGGTTCGCAGCCTGATTCATAACCAACTACTCTACCAGAGATCCTTTTGTCTTAGAATTGTTGTTGTTGTTAAGTGCCGTCGAGTCGGTTCCGACCCATAGCGACCCTGTACGGGGTTTCCGAGGGTGTAAATCTTTACGGGAGTAGAAAGCCTCATCTTTCTCCCGCGGAGCGGCTGGTAGTTTCGAACCACTGACCTTAAGGTTCGCAGCCCGATTCGTAACCACTACGCTACCAGAGCTCCTTAGAATAGATGTTGTAAATTGAAGTATGGACTCCAAAATGGTACCTTGAATTGCTAATGCCCCAAACCAAACTCACTGACACTGTACCCATTTCCACAAATAACCCTCAGTACCTGTTCATTTAAGGAGCTCTGTTAACATAGTTGTTATGAATCGGGTTGCGAATCGCAAGATCAGCAGTTCGAAACTACCAGCTGTTCCGCGGGAGAAAAATGAGGCTTTCTGCTCCCATAAAGATTTACAGCTTCGGAAACCCAGTACAGGGTCGCTAGGAGTTGGAACCGACTCCACAGCACATGACCACCACCACCTGTTCATTTGCCTTTATTTGTAAATAAGGTCTTTGCAGATGTAATAAGCCTAAAATAAGGTCACAGCTGATTAGGATGGGAACCTATTGAACTGGTATGTTAAGAACAGAAGAGGAGGAACATAGGTGAAGGCCTTGTGAAAGCAGAAGCAGAAATTGGAGTGAGGCTAACCCTCTTCTGGGTCACAATGGGTTGGAACCGACTCCACGGCACATAATAACAACAATCTGCAAAGCAAGGAATGCAATGAATTTTTGGGAATCACATGAAACAAGGAGAAAGGCAAAAAAAAAAAAGGCTTCCCCTGGAGCTTTCAGATATAGTAAAGCCCTGCTGACATTCTGATTTCAGTCTGCTAGGAGTCCTGGTGTGGCATTGTAAACACTAGACCACAAAATCAGTTTGAACTGCAAGGTCAGTGGTTCAAATCTGCCAGTTGCTTCTCAGAAATCCTATACAGGGTCATTATGAATAGGAACTGACTCAATGGCACTTAATAACAACTGTCTCTATAACCCCACAAGTCTGTAAGTTTGTCGTACTGCGGTGGTTTGTATGTGCTTTGATGTTGGAAGCTATGACACTGGTGTTTCAAATACTGGCAGGATCATCCACAATGGACAGGTTCCAGCAGAGCATCTAGACTAAGTACAGATTGTCATTATTGTTGTTAAGTGCCATTGAGTCAGTTCTGATCCATAGCAACCCTGTATAAGGTTCCCAAGGAGCAGCTGGTGAGCTTGAACCACGTTGTAGTCCAACACATTCACTCACAGTGCCACAACAGGACACCTAAGAACAGATTAGGAAGAAGGGATAGGTGGTACACATATGAGAAATTAACTCCCCAAAACTTAATGAATAGCAGTGAAACATTGATATAATGCTGGGGCATGAGCCCCTGAGATTGGAAAGCACTACCAAAATACAACTAGGGAGAGATGCCTCCTCAAGATAGAGGTGGCATTAAAGACCATGGATGGAGCAAAGCTCTCAGGACCTTCATTTACTGATGGGACACAACTCAGTACAAGAAATAGCTGCTGCAATCATCCATTGATAATCAGAAAGTGTAATGTAAGAATTATGAATCTAGGAAAAATGGAAGACCTAACAAACTGAATGCACAAATATCATATTCTAGGTATTAGTGAGCTGAAATGGACAGGTATTGGCCATTTTGAGAGTTCTTTACCTGGTGGAAATGACAATGTTCCAAGAGAAATTCACAGTATCTGCTTCATCATGTTTGATGTATTCCCAATGACCTAAGTAAATCACAGCCCAAATCAGAGTCAGTGTGGGAAAGCACCTAATAAGAACATGGATGCCAGGAGCTCTGGGTCATCATGAATAATTAATACAACAATTTACCACAGGGATGGTGTATATTTCATTTATGAAGTAGTCAGCTAAATAATCACAACTTTGTCAGTGAAAAAGAAGGGCATGTCCAGACCAGTTCCATAAATATATCTAATTTGCAAAGTATGAAACTCAAATTATTAACTAGGAAGACAAGTTTATTGCTCTTAGATCTTCTAATGACAACAAGACTAGAGAGAATACAGAAAACCAGTGTTTTCCATAGACACTAACATACTTTGCTACTCAGAGCCGATGGATCTAACGAAACTTGGAAAGTTATGGAAAAGACAGGCAAAGATTCATGATCTTTATCCTTTCTAGCTGGTTAGGTTATCCTTTTCAGACATAGTTGGGCACTTTTTACTTATGCTTCACTTTTACAGTTTATCTAATTTGCAACAGGGCTTGTGTCTTCCCATATAACATACATATTCAATTGTTCCATTAACCCTAGTGACTCTGTCTCATCCATTCACACGCTTTCTCAGGATATCATTGAAAAGTAACAAACCATGTGTACTTTACTGCGTTAACTCTATTAGGGGAGATCTGTAGCTTATAAACTCTGGAATAGATTTCATCAGTATAAAGCCTACTGACTCAACTCATAAAGTGAGCCTAATGATATCCTAGATCAATTAAATCTGCCTGACCAAATTTCCTATTATACTGTTATAGCAGAAACATAAGTTTCAATGAATAGCATAATTTAGGTCCAGAAACACCGCCAATTTGTAAAACCTGAAGGTGATGGTGAGACTGACGATTACACCAGCTACAGAGTAGCTCAAATGGCAAAAGAGATCATTCCATTTGAGTAGCAACAAAGTCTAAAAGTGACATCTAGAGTGCTTTCTTTTACTTCATTTACTGGAGAAAGTTGTGCCCTTTGTCAGGTGGAAGATACGCTGCAGTTACCTTAGACATGCAGAGAAACTGATTAGAAAGGGGTTTTCCTATGTTTCATTAATAAAACTAGACAAGTCATAGTCAAAAGTAATGATTGGACAATTGCCACATTTTAATTCTTCATAATTCATAAGTTCTTTTAGATTTATTTCATAAAAGACTTACCAATTTGCCAATTTAAATCAGTGTTTGACTCAAAATTAAATGGCTTATCACTCCACCTCTATATTTTTTATCTTTCTATATGGCATACCACCATTCATCTGTCAGTTTGTCGTACTGTGGTCGCATGTGAGTTGCTGTGATTCTGAAAGCTATGCCACCGGTATTTTAAATATCAGCAGGGTCACACATGGTGGACAGGTTTCAGATGAGATTCCAGACTAAGACAGAGTAGGAAGAAGGAGTGACGAACTACTTCCGAATATTTAGTCAATGAAAGCCTTATGAATAGCAGAGAAACACTGTCAGATATAGTGCCGAAACTGAGCTCCTCAGGTCGGAAAGCACTTAGAATATAACTGGGGAACAGCTGCCCCCTCAAAGTAGAGTTGACCGTGATGACATGAACATAGTAAAGCCCATGGGAGAAAAGCCCACGGGAACTTCATCTGCTGATGGAGCACAACTCAAAATTAAGAGATACAGCTGGAAACATCCATTGAAAATCAGAACATGGAATGTACTAAGTATGAATCTGGGAAAATTGGAAGTTGTCAAAAATGAAAAGGTATGCACAATCATTGGTATCTTGGGCATTAGTGAGCTGAAATGGACAGGCATTGGCCATTTTGAATCTGACAACCACATGGCTTACTATGCTGGGAATGACAAATTGAAGAGGAATGGTGTTGCATAAATTGTCAAAGAGAACATATCCAGATCAGTCATGTGGTGCAATGCTGTCTGTGATACGATAATATCCATGCGCCTATAGTTAATACCACTATTATTCAAATTTATGTACCAACCACTAAAGCCAGTGAGGACAAAATAGAAGAATTCTACCAACTTCTTCAATCTGAAATTGAT
>NW_006408606.1:12014646-12036489 GCF_000296735.1 Chrysochloris asiatica | reverse complement strand
GATCATCTGAAGAACAGATTTGATACATTAAACACTAAAGACCGGAGACCAGAAGAGTTGTGGGATGACATCAAGAACATCATACATGAAGAAACCAAAAAGTCATTACGAAGACAAGAAAGAAGGAAAAGGTCAAAATGGATGTCAGAGAAGACACTGAAACTTTTTCTCCAGCGTACAGATGCTAAAGCAAATGGAAGAAATAAGGAGATCCAAGAGCTGAACAGAAAATTTCAAAGATCAGCTTGAGAAGATAAAGCCAAATATTACAATAAAATGTGCAAAGATCTGGAATCAGAAAACCAAAACGGAAGAACACGCTCAGCATTTCTCAAGCTGGGGGAACTGAAGAAAAAATTCAAGCCTTGACTTTCTGTTGCAGACCGTGCAGACCTGGTCAGGAGTTTGAGGCCCTGTGGGCCCAAGTGTTGCAGACCATAAAGGATGCAGGCTCTGAGGAACAGACTCTAGCCACATGGCAGTCATAACAAATTGTTTTTCATCTTAGTATCCAGTTATGTTTATTACTAAATGCAGACATGAAGTCCTGATATCCACAGATAAATGTAATATTTTCCTAAAAGCCAAGACTGTAAAATTCCAAACAGGCAAAATTCTTCCCTCAGAGAATTCATTCAAAGTAAATTGGGTGGCTCCCTGGTCTCTGTTCTAAGGACAATAGAACTGCTCTCCCTAAAGTGTTTCCAGGTGCAGCCCATTCAGCCAGGTGCCTCTTTTCCTGAAGAACCTGGGCTGGGCAGCTGACACAATGGAAATCCTCCCAATCCTCCTTTTCCTCCCCCCATTTGAGGCTAGGTGCTAAAAGGTATGTTAATTAAGCTTGAGAAACCAAGTTGCAGTCATGAGATTCGAACCTGCAAAGTACTATGTAAAGGTGCCTGAATGTCTAGAGAATTACGTATGATAGCTGTAACTCGTCTTAGTCTCTCCCAGCTTTGTGTAAAGTACCTCCCCTAAATAAAACGGAGGCACAGAACGACCCAGGTGTGCATTACGGCTTGCAGGCTGTGCATTACAGCTTGGAGGGCATGCAGGGCAGTTTGCAGAGCAGTGCATTGCTGCCTGCAGACGCCACAATGCCTGTGGTACAAAGTCTGCCCACCGGTGATGCATCCACTCTGGTTTTGGGGTGTCTCTTTGTCTCCCTCTTTGCGTCTTTCTGTGTATTCTTTCTATATCATTATCACTGCCAGATATCCCCTCCTCGTGAACCAAGTTCCTATGTCGAGGCGGGTCTCCGGCAACTTTTGTTATTGAAAGATTCTCTGGGAAAATTATTGAATGATGCAGAAAGCATCAAGAGAAGATGGAAGGAATACACAGAGTCACTGTACCAAAAGGAAAGGGTTCATGTTCAACCGTTTCAAGAGGTAGCATATGACCAAGAGTCAATGATACTGAAGGAGGAAGTCAAGGTCCATTGAAGGAATAGGCAAAGAACAAGGCACCAGGAATTGATGGAATAAAAATTGAAATCTTTCAAGAAAGTGAGGTGGCACAGGAGGCACTCACTCATCTCTTTCAAGAAATTTGGATGATAACTATCTAGCTGACTGTTTGGAAGACATCTCTGTATTTGTGTCCATTCCAAAATGAGGTGACCCAACGGAATGTGGAAATAATCAGACAATCTCTTTGATATCCCATGTGAGTAAAGTTTTATTAAAGGTAACACAGAAACAGTTGCAAGCATACATTGACAGAGAACTTCCAGAGGTTCAAGCCAGATTCAGAAGTGGCCGTGGAATGAGAGATATCATTGCTGATGTCCTATGGATCTTGGTTGCAAGCAGAGAATATCAGAACGATGTTTACCTGTGCTTTATTGATTATGCAAAGGCTTTTGATTGCGTGGATCCTGACAAGCTTTGGACAATATTGCGAAGTATGAGTATTCCGAAACACTTAATTGTTCTCACGAGGAATCTGTACATGGACCAAGAGGCAGTTGTTTGAACAGAACATGGGAACACTGAATTATTTAAAATTAAGAAAGGTGTGTGAAAAAGTTGTATTCTTTCACCATACTTATTCAACCTGTATGCTGAGCAAATAATCCAAGAAGTTGGGCTTTATGAAGAAAATCGTGGCAACAGGAATGGAGGAAGACTCATTAACAACCTGCGATATGCAGATGATATAACCTTGCTTGCTGAAAGTGAAGAGGACTTAAACAGATCAAAGAGAACAGCCTTTGGTATGGATTGCATCTCAATGTCAAGAAAACAAAAAGCTTCACCGCTGGACCAATAAGCAACACTCTTGTCAACAGAGAAAAGACTGAAGTTGTCAAAGACTTCATTCTTCTTGGAATAACTATCAACACTCACGGAAGCAGCAGTCAAGAAATTCAATGATGTATTGCATTAGGCAAATCTGCTGCACAAGACCTTTTGAAAGTGTTGAAGAGCAAAGATGTCAGCTTGAGGACTAAGGTGTGCCTGACCCAAGCCGTGGTATTTTCAATAACCTGTTATGCATGTGAAAGCTGGACAGTGAATAATGAAAACTGTAGAAGAATTGAGACATTTGAGTTGTGGTGTTGTAGGAGAATATTGAAAGTGTAATGGGCTGCCAAAAGAACCAACAGATCTGTGTTGGTAGAAGTGCAGTCAGAGTTCTCCTTGGAGGCCAAGATGGTCAAACTTCGTCCTCATACTTCAGACATATTATTCGGTGGGACCATTTGCTGGAGAAGGATATCATGTTTGGTAAGGTGGAGGGTCAGAGAAAAAGAGGAAGACCCCCAACGAGATGGATTGGCCAGGTGGCAGCATTGATGGACTCAAGCGTGTCAACAATAGTGAGGTTGTTCCAGGATCGGGCAGTGTTTCATTCTGCTGTGCATAGGGTCGCTATGACTTGATGCCAATTTGATGGCACCTAACAGCAACAACAAATATAGCATAAGGAAGATTGTAGAAGAATTGATGACTGAGTTGTGGTGTTGGAGGAGAATACTAAAAGTGCCATGGACTGCCAAAAGAACCAATAGATTTGTTTTGGAAGAAGTGCAACCAGAGTGCTCCTTGGAGGCCAAGATGGCTAAACTCCGTCTCTCATACTTTGGACATATTGTCCGGAGGGAACAGTCACTGGAGAAGGATGTCATGCTGGGTAAGGTGGAGGGTCAGAGAAAAAGAGGAAGACCCCCAACGAGATGGATCAGCCAGGTGGCATCATTGATGGACTCAAGTGTGTAATCAGTAGTGAGGTTGGCCCAGGATTAGATATTGTTTCGTTCTCCTGTGCATGGGGTCACTATGAATCAGTGCCAACTTGATGGCACCTGACAACAACAGCAACAACAAATATAGCATAAGGATTTGCTTCCAATTCATAAACGTGTATTTTAGTTTTTCTTTTGTAGAAATCAGAAAAGGCACTTTAGTTTTCCAGATACAGATAATGTAAAACCAAAATCTAAAAACCACTTTGTACTGCCATTGTGTTGTTTCCAACTCAGTGACCACATAGGACAGAGTAGAAGTGTTCTTTAGGGTTTATTAAGAAATCTTTTAGAGAGCTGACTGCCTCACCTATCTTGTGGATTAGCAGCTGAATTTGAAGTTGCAGTTAGTAGTCCAATGCTTATTAATGCATTCACCATCAGGGATATTTTTAAATAGTTTTGAGAAAAAAAAATCAAGTTGGAGGTCATTGTACTTCCTTTTTAGTAGGTTGCTCATTCAAATGTTAACATTATGAAAAGAAGATAAATGATTTCAACCAATGAACTCCAATAATGGTGGCGTATGCATCCAAATTTCAGCTGTTTACAGCTGTGCCCATGTTATCAATGCCCCTGAAATGCTAATTAAGGAGTCTCTCCTACATCAACAGCTATCTAGGACTATGTAGAGCCATACACAGGAGGGTCTTAGATTATGTCTGCAGTATCAGGCTTTATCAGATTTATAGTTTGTCAATGATGAATTTCATACGGTGGTTGAAAGCAACGTGTTTTTCTCTGAGTACAACACAAGCCCAATCACCCATCCAAACAGAGGCTAGCTAAATCTCTGGAAAAATAGAACAAATTCATCACCACTAGCTGGAAAGCACTCAGTGTTTGTCAGACAGAATAAAATGTGAAATATTACCAGAGACTGTTTTATAGAAAACACATCTAAAATTGTCATATAATCACAGAAGAGTTTCTGTAGAAGAATGAAAAAGAAGATATGCCAGTTGAACGTTAAGCAAAAATTATAGACAAAATTCACTTTCAGGAAAAGAGTACTATTAGAGTGTCTCTTAGACAACTTAAAAAAAAGAAATGAAACAATGGAATGATTTAAGAACACACAGTGAACTGGGTTTCTTTTTAGTTTTCTAATAGTTAGGAGACATAAATGGATTTTTTTGTGCTTTCTAAGTGTAATCAATTCCTAGTACATCTACAGTTTTTCTTATAAGGAATAGTGAAGCTTTATAAGAAATTGTTTAATTTAGATTATCCGGCACCAGTAGTCCTACACCTATTCTCAATTCTTAGTGTATGACTTATCAACACTATTTAAAATCCCTCCTGCATGGGGTCAAGAAATAAATACTTTCACCTAAATTAATTGCCTAAGTGTTTAAATAATTAAGGAATTAAATGCAGTGGCCTATTTTTCAAATACTTAGGAAGTCTATTTTATAACTAAATATAAACATTTATTTTACATTATTAAGTTAACCATTTAAAAAAATACACAAAGAAAATAAACATTAACACTGGATAAACTACACCATTTTAAAGTAGGATAGTTGTACTATATTAGGGAATTTAGGAGTCCTGGTGTGGCACTGTAGGATAAGCACTGTACTGCTAACCCTAAGGTTGGTGGTTCAAACACACCAGTGGATCCTTCGAAACCCTAAACAGGGTTGCAACGAGTGGGACTTGATAACTTGGTAACACTAACAACAAAGTGATTTTGAAGTCCTACTTTGGCTCTGTAGGATAAGTACTGGATTGCTAACCATGATGCCTGTGGTTCAAACTCACCAGATGCTCCTTGGAAATCCTATACAGAGTTGCTATGAGTTGGAACTGACTCAATGGTACTTCACAAAAACAACAAAAGAAATGGTCCAGAATGTAGGCTCTAGAGTTGGTAATTTAAAAATTTCTATCGCAGAACAAATTGAAAACCTGGGGTGATAATAGTTTAAGCCAAAGGTAATCAAGACTGTGAGAGTCCAAAAAATTAGTGCCTCACTAATTCCAAAAAATTAGTGCCTCAATATGTCATTTCTAAAACCACTCATTGGAAATTCATGAGGATGGTGAATCATTTTTTTGTATCAAGGAATCTTTCACAAGACTAGGGCAATACCACCTAAATATTAGCCATAAATTTGATAACCCTTAAATTATGTTTGTGTTGAGAAATGTTCATAAAAATCAGGTTTCATTGGATCTTAGTGATACTTTCACATGTTTTATCACCAATAATCACCCATAACGAGATGAGAGGTAACGAAGGTATTCTACCTTACTGCTCTTAGACCAACTTGGCCCAATTTAGAAGCTATTTTTTTTTTCTCACAACTACAAATGCTTTGTATGTATAAATTATCAATATATGAGGACTGAAAGTAATGGCAGTTATATTTCCTTCTTTCATCACCACAACATTAAAACATTTTACTATAGATCTGCAGTAGTTACAATTCTACAGTGAAATCAAATGTTAATACTACTTGTGGTAATTTACAGAGATTTATGGTAAAATGCTGCTGGAGTTATGCTACATTTACAAACATGTTACATGCAAATAATAGTAAAAACTTAGGATTTTTAAGAGGCACATTTCCCCTACCTCTCATCCCAGATGAGTTTTCACAGCAATGTTTAGATTTGTGAAGAAAAAAATGAGTGTTTTCAGTATCTAGCACATCTTGCTTTTCTTCCTCGCTTTGTCTTTCAGCTTTGGAAGAAGCAGCAGCATACAAAACTGAATGCACAAAGGTTCTGAGATTGTCTGTGTCAATGAGTTGGCTGCAATGAATCAAAAGAGCTTTGAGGAAAGCAAATCACTTGTATATATATGTATCACCAATAAGTACTTTAATACTGCAATTGTTAATTATAGTTAACCAATTTCTAATAAAGATATCTACATAGAAATGGAAAAAATAAAAACAAAAATTATATACGCTAATGGACTGTGAAATAAAGTAATACTAACACGCAAATACCATGAAAGTTAATACAAAAGAATATTTTTATAAAACACATTACTAATGTATTCCAACTCACAGCAACCCTTTAGAGCAGAGTAGAACTGCTTCATTGGACTTCCAAGATTGTATGTCTTTACGGAAGCAGATTGCCACAACATTCTCCCAAGGAGTGGATTTGATCCACTAACCTGTCAGTAAGCGTCTGAGCACTTAACCACTATACAACCAAGGCATCTAGGAGTGTGCTCTTTTCCCAAGAAGGTATCTGTGCCATACTCTTTCACAGTAGAAAAGAAAAGAAAGACATTTCAAAGGGTATACCTGTTTTCCAGTTGCCTTTAAGACTTCAAAGATTGTTCAGTTTTTATTTATCACATCTAAGTGATTTAGATGGCGCTGTGGGTTAATGTGCCAGACTGCAAGCCTTTTGAATTACAAGGTCGGTGGTTCAAGCTCACCAGCCACTCCTAGGAAACCCTCTACAGGGTCGCTATGGGTTGGAATTGACTCGAGGGCACTTCACAACAAACAACAACAAGTCATTTAGAAGTTGCAGCACACAAATGCTAACAAATACAGAATAATTTATAATCATCTTCTGGCATACACACAAACTTGGACTTAAGTTTACTTGTTTTTGTTTTTCAATCCTTTGACCAAAGGATGGTGCAGCAGTTGATCCTTCCACACCATTTTCTGTTGTTTTCCTTGTTCACACACCTTCAGTAGGCTAAAGCCCAGCCTTAATTCTTCCTCAGTTTAATCCATGGAGCAGAGACAACACGGTTTCCAGCTGACCCATGAAGTGCTACTCACTTAAATTACACAAAATTGGTATTTGGCATCTTTTCAAGATTCACATTCATCACATGATCAGGATATAACACATCCCATATAGTAAAGACAGCATCCAAAGCAATGAGAAGAATGTGCTCAAATAATCCACAGTACCACATTTTACAGCTGTCCTTTTATATTCAAGTGATATTAAGCACACTGTCATATTAAATTGAAAACACACTGGATCTAAAAATATACAAATGACACAGTGAGAAACAAGATCAAAATCTATTTTTATAAAATAGTCTATAATTTCAAATGGAAAATGTTAAAATAGACATACTTAGATATCTTCTAAATTATAATTTGTGGATTTATATTTTTTAATGCTATCTCTAATGAATTTCAAATTCAGTATTTTTATAAAATATAAACATCTAAATGGAATCATTATGTTTCTTTTTAACATTGGAACTGGGCATGAATATAATTCTAAAGCAAGATTCCTGAAGTCAAAGAACTGTTTCTTTTGATAACCTTTCTTCTTAACTTCTTAACAACATCCTTTAAATTTCCTTTTTAGTGGGCTATAATTAGAGGAGTTCATGCTTTGGGCCTCCTTTCTATTTTTTTAACTCTTATACGCTATTTTGACATCATTACTGTATTTTATCCTATTTTCTCCCAAAACCATCTGTTCATTGGATGTTGCTGTCATCTATTTTACTGACATGTAACCCAAAGGCAGAAATCATATTTCCTCTTTCAAATTCTCTTAAGCATCAGTAACAATTTCAATCACTGCAATGGCCAGACTTGTATATTTTTATTCAGGATTCTGAACTATATAGGGTAATTGAGGGTAGTCAAAAGTGTTTCAGAGCCAACTACTGCCAAGATTCTGGAAAATGTCTTTTACAAAACTGACTGTTAATGCTCTAAAGACTCTCTCATATCTGCATTAATATGGTCTATGCACTTATACAGCATGAGAGGGGATAGTCCAGGTTCGTCATAACTCATCAACTATTGCTCTACCTCTGTTGCTTAACAAATACCGAGAATCTATTATGCTTTAATGCTCAGTAAATATTTGCATATTGTTAATTTCTATAGATAACCAATAAAAACTCAGGAGGCGTAGCCTGATCAATATTTATATGTTGAGGTCATGTTTATGCAGATCTCATCAAAGTATTCCAGAGAATATCTACATCTCAATGATGAAAGAAAATGTTTCCTGAGACTTTTATAAAATAAGAATTATTTTCATAGATGTTTGAGTTCTTTGATTATCTCTTTACTTGAACCTACTGATGGTATTATTATATAGGGCAAACTTTTTGTTTGCTTCTTCATAAAATAGGAAATCTTAAAATAGCTTGAAACTTTGAAAACTCTTGCGATTGCCCTTATATGCAATGAAACATATGGATATCTTGATTTCTTTCTGGCTATATCAGCAAAAACCAGCTGGAATAAGCACCACACACATACAAAATAGGGCAATAATAAAAATAAAAAGGTGTAATGGTGGTGTATGCTAATAACCTTCATTAATGAGAGATGATCTTTGCTTAGCATGTATATAAAAGAAATCCATGACTCCTTTCTTCATTGCTTATCAGATGAAACACACGGAGTATTTTTGCAGGGTTACAAAGCATAAATATTTTTTTCTTCTCCATCTTTACCATTTTTTGTTAAAAGTAGACTATGTGCATGTGTACGTACAGATCCTAAAAGCAGACAAATAAGAACTCTAAGACCAGTTGAGTTACTTCTGGCTACTTCTGCTATGTTGATCAAGTGCGAGAAATCTGGGAATCATATTAGAAGCCCTTCTGAACGATTTCATAGCTTTACAGCTACCATTAGCTGTCAGCTTCACCGTGGATATTGTCCATGTGCACTTTGAGGTAGTCATTCCTTGTAAACTTCTTATGGCAAAACTGGCATTCTGCCAGTGGACGATTGGGATTATGAGTCATCTTGTGTCGAATCAGCATTTTCTTCAGGCTAAAAGCCAAGTCACACACCTAAAAAAGACCCAGAGATACCAACCATATTACACAGAAAAAAAATAAAGATACATTAACTGATCATTTATAAAACATATACCATAAATATATAAATCCATACTATCAAGTATGTACAAATGGTCATAAGAACAAAAGTTTCTCTTAAAAGAAATGGAATTTAATAGCCAAATGTACGGGTAAAGAAAATTGATTATAATTCTCAAGTGTTACTTGCATCTAATATGTATTCTTGATATCGAACAACCTTGCCCTGCCCTCTGGTTACTGAATTTAAATTTCTCTAGGGAAACAAATCCCTGGAAACAATAACTTTCTTATGTAATGGAGTGCATTTCCAGCTTAACATACAAGCTCTTAAATATATTGCCTTGTGGTCTAGATCACATTCCCTATAAATGGCACAACGTATTTCTCACTAGCAATAGTTTCAACTCAGTCCCATTAATCTTTTAAGTAAAAGATTAATCTTGCTTGAATCCTGGTATGGTGTAGAAGGACAAGTACTGGACGGCTAACCACAAGATTGGCTGTTCAAGCCCACCAGCAGCTCAGTGGAAACCCTGAACAGGGTTGCTGAGAGTCCAAACAGACTTACCAGCACCTAACAACAGCAGCAAGCATTATCAGTGGTAGTTTATTACCCACTATTTCATTTCTTTATTTCATATATATATATATATATATATATATATATAGGTTTAGTAACAAGTGCAATAAGTTTTCTTCATGGAAGATCTGCCATATTGCTATCTGGTTTATCACACCTTGTTTGTTGTTATTAAGTGCCATTGAGTCAGCACTGACTCATTTAAGTTGTTACTAAGTGCCTTCGAGTCAGTTCCAACCCACAGTGACCCTGTATAGGGTTTCTGAGGAGTAGCTGTAGGCTTGAATCGCCAACCTTTGCAGTCCAGGGCATTAACCCACAGTGACCCTGTAAAGGGTTTTTGAGGAGTGTCTGGTGGGTTTGAACCACTGACCATGAGGTTCAAACTGACCATGAAGTCCAAAGCATTATCCTTTAGAGCCACACCAGAACTCCACACATTAGACATTAGATAGCCTGATAAATAAAAATAACAAATAAACAAAATGCATAAAGTGTAATTATTCAGGTTACAAGATGCAATAGAATGATTTTAGTACAATGTTTTCATTCAAAGTTAGATGTTATTCACAAATATTCCATTATTATGAAACTCACCAAAAGCACATCTATTATATATATATATATAAAGGTCTAAGGCATATTTATATAGTGTGAAAGCACCATGGAGAACATAATGAATATAATGAGAGAGGAAATCGTCTGTAAAAATACTGGAAAGGCAGCTGAAGTTCAGAGTGAGGTGAGGTTTTAGAAACTACTAAAGGGAATTTGAAAATTTGCTTTGTGTTTCTGACAGGAGCATTGACATACCAGGTGATCTGATGCTTAGAAAGGTCTATTGTTGTTAGGTGCCATCTGGCTGATTTTTAACTCACAGCTATCCAATGTGCACAGCAGAACTGCTCCAGAGAATTTTCTAGGCAGTAATCTTTATGGGAATCTATGCCAGGAATGACAAATTAAAGAGGAATGGTGTCGCATTCATCATCAAACGAACTCTTCCTGGTCTAAAAGTACAATGCTACTTGTGATAGGATAATATCTATACATCTACAAGCGAGACCAACCAACCAACGAAGCCAGTGAAGAAATTGAAAACCAATGTTTTCAGCTTGAAATTGAACAAGCATACAATAAAGATGCACTGATAATTAATGATAATTGAAATGGAAACAAGGAGGACAGATCAGTAGTTGGAAAATAAGGCTTAGGTGATAGAAATGATGCTGGATATTGCATGATTGGATTTTGCAAGGCCACTGACTTCTTATTTGCAAATACCTTTTTCCAAACATCAATAGCACCTGAATCATAATCTACATTTTAACAAGATTCCCAGGTGATTCTTATATAATTATGATTTGTGTCTCTCGGAGTCATGGTGTGGTACTAGGATTTAATGTGCTGGACTGCAAAGTCAGTTTGAACCACATTGTCGGCAGTTCAAGTTCAACAGCTACTCCTTGGAAATCCTATACAGGGTCGCTATGTGTTGGAACCAACTCAACTGCACTTAACAACAACATAAAAGTGAACCTCACAAAAAGGAATACACAGGAATCAAACTGACTACATCTACAGGAAGAGACAGAGAGGTTCTAGATTATCAGCCAAAACAAGGCCAGTAGCAAACTGGAGCAGATCATGAATTGGTCATATACTAGGGGTCCTGGTATAGCACCATGGGTTAATGCATTGGACTGCAAAGTTGGTTTGAACCGCAAGGTTGGCAGTTCAAGCTTACGAGTTGCTCCTCGGAAACCCTATACAGGGTTGGAACCAACTCAATGGCACTTAACAAGCACAACAATTTCAGGCTGAAGTTGAAGAAAATTAAAACAAATCTACAAGAGCCAAAATGCAACAATGAGAATCTCCAACATGCAACTTAGAGCAAGAATAGATCTGACACATTAAACACTAATGATTTAAGACCAGGAGAGTTGTAGGATGGCATCAAGACACCATACATAAAGAAAAACAAAGGTAATTTAACAGACAGGAAAGAAAGAAAAGGCCAAAGTGGATGTCAGAAGAGACTCAGAAACTTGCTCTTAAATGAAGACTAGCTAAGCAAATAGAAAAAAACGATGCAGTAAAGGCCCGAACAGAAAATTTCAAAAGACAGTTCGAGAAGACAAAGTAGAGTTTTTTTTGTTTTTTTTTAAGGATATGTGCAAAGACCTGGAGTTAGAAAACCAAAATGGAAAAAGCAGCTCAGCATTTCTCAGACTGACAGAACTGAAGAAAAAAAAAAAAAAAATTAATCTCAACTTGCAATATTGAAAGATTCTATAGGCAAAATGGGTCCTGCTGTGGTGCTGTAGGATAAGCACTGGATGACTAACTGCAAGGTCAATAGTTCAGAACTACCTCTGAAACCCTATACAGGTTTGTTATGAATCAGAACCAACTCAAGGGCACATAACAACACTGACAACATGTGCAATATATTAAATAATGCAGGAAGCACTAAAAAAAAAAAAAAAAAGAGAGAGAGAGAGAGAGAGAGAATGGAAGGAATATACAGACTCACTGTACCAGAAAGAATTGACCAAAGTGCAACCATTTTAGGATGGAGTATATGATCAAGCGTCAATGGTATAGAAAGCAGAAATCCAAGCTACACTGAAGGCAACAGTGAACAGCAAGGTTCCGTTTATTTATGGAATACCAATTGAAATGTTTCAACAAACTGATGCAGTACTGGAAGCACTCACTCCTCTCCTCTATGGCAAAAAAAAAAAAATTTGAAGGACATCTGCCCATTCCAAAGAAATGTGACCCTATAGAATGCACAAACTATTGAACAATATCATTTATGTCACATGCAACAGTACAGTGACAGGACCTGACAGAAATTCAAATTAGATTCAGAAGAGAAGGTGGAATGCGGGGCATCGTTGCTGAAAGCAGAGAATACCAGAAAGATATTTACTTGTGCTTTATTAGCTATGCAAAGACATTTAACTATGTGCATCATAAGACTATGGGCAACATTGCAATGAATGGATCTTCCAGAGTACTTCATTGTGCTCGTGTGGAACCTGTACATAAATCAATTCTTTGAACAGAACAAGAGGATACTGAGTGATTTAAAATTAGGAAAGGTGTGTGTCAGGGTTATATTCTTTCACCATACCTATTAAATCCGTATGCTGAGAAATTAAATCAAGAGGAACATGGCATTAGGATTGAAAGAGGACTCATTAACAACCTGCGATATGCAGATGATTCACCCTTGTTTGCTGGTAGCCAAGAGGACTTGAAACTCAAAACTACAGCCTTCAGTATGGATTACATCTCAACGTAAAAAGAAAATGAAAATCCTCACAACTGAATCAATAAACAACATCAGGATAAACAGAGAAAAGATGGGAGTTGTCAAAATTTCTCTCTCTCTCTCTCTTTTTTTTTTTTGATCCACAATCAATGCTCATGAAAGCAGCAGTCAAGAAATAGAAGGATATATTACTTTGGGGAAACCTGTTGCACAAGATCTCTTTAAAGTATTATGGAGCAAAGAGGATCAAAGTGCACCTGCCACAAGCCATGGTATTTTCAGTTGCTTCATATGCATTTGAAAGCTGTAAATGAATAAGGAAGACCATAAAAGAATCCATGCACTTGAATTACGGTGTTGGCAGAAAATACTGAAAGTACCATGGACTGCAAGAAGAACAAACAGATCTGTCTTGAATGAACTATTGCCAGAATGTCCCTTAGAAGGGAGGATGGTGAGACTTCATTTCATATACTTCAGATGTGTTGTCAGGAGGGACCAGTTCCTGGAAAAGGATATCATCCTTGGTAAAGTAGAGGGTCAGCAAAAAGAGGAAGACCCTCAACAAGATAGACTGACACAGTGGCTACAACAATGGGTTCAAAGATAACAACATTTGTGAGGAGGTGCAGGATTTGGCAAGGTTTTGTATGTTGTGCATAGGGTTGCTATGAGTCAGCGATGGCTCGAGGGCACATAACAACAACAACAACAACAATCTTTATATGAACAGATTTCCAGGTATTTCTCCCATTAAGCCACTGGGTAGGTTTGAACCATTAACCTCTTGGTTAGCAACGGAGTGTCCAATCATTGTGACACATAGGCTGTTAATTTTGTGAGAAAAGGAGTGATTCAAAATAATACATGTTGATTTATAAGTATATAGGAGATTAGCGCATATTATGAATTAAGTCCCACTGAAAAACATGTTGAATTCCCAACCCTTGTACCTGTGGATGTGATATTGTTCAGAAACTGGGTCTTAAATTAATGATGTCATGTCAGTGTTCAGTGGATTCTAAATCTAATCAATTCTGAATTATAAAAAGACCTGAAGAGACATAGATACAAACACACAGGTGAGGAATGTCATCATGTAAGGACTGTTTCTAAGGGAGGGAACCAGGAAACCAACAGCAAATGAATCAATGTGGCCAAAAGCCTGATTTGGGATTTTAACCTCTAGAACTGTGAGAACAGGGGTCTTTTAATGTTATATTTACTCATCCATCCTAAAGAATAAAATAATACCTATAAGTAAGTCACCACTGGTCTATCAGTTTGTCATGCTGTGGTGGCTTGTGTATTGCTGTGATGCTGGAAGTTATGCTACCAATAGTTTACACACCATCAGGGTCAACCATGGTGAACAGGTTTCAGCATAGCATGTAGATTAAGACAGACTAAGTAGATGGAGAGGTGGACTATTTTTGAATGCGTAGCCGATGAAAGCCTTATGAGAAGCATTGAGACATTGTCAGATATAGTGCCAGATGAGCCCCTCCAGTTGGAAGGAACTCAATACATGATGAGAGAAGAGCAGCCGCCTCAAAGTAAAGTTGAGTATAATGACATGAACACAGGGGAACATTCGAGATCTTCATTTCCTGATGGGGCACAACTCAAAATCAGGAGAAACAACTCTAAACATCCATTAATAATTAGAACTTGGAATGTATGCAATATGAATCTAGAAAAATCTAAAGTTGTCCAAAAAGGAAAATGGAATGCATAGATATTCATAACCTAGGCATCAGTGAGCTGAAATAGTCTGCTATTGGCCATTTCAATTTGACAAACACAGTTTATTATGCTGGGAATAACAAATTCAAGAGCAATGGCTTCAGTTTGATTTTCAAAAGACTGTTTCAAAATCTATCTTGAAATACAATGCTAGTCTGTGATAGGGTAATATCCATACATCTACAAAGAGGACCAAGGAGCTCTGATAGTGCAGTAGTTATAAGTCGAGCTGCTAACCTCAAGGTCAGCAGTTCGGAACTACCAGCTGTTCCATGGGAGAAAGATGAGGCTTTCTGCTCCCATAAAGATTTATAGCCTTGAAAACCCTATGCAGGATTACTATGAATCTGAACCAACTCCACTGCACACCACTATCACCACCACAAGAAGGACCTGTTAATGCCATTATTATTCAAATTTATGCACCGAAATCTAAAGCTGTGATGATGAAATTAAGAATTATACCAACTTCGATCAAATTGACATGTAAACAAAGTGCACTGATTGGTGACTTGAATGCAAAATTGGAAACACAGAGTAAACATCAGTAACTTGAAAATATGGCCTTGGTGATACAAATGATGCTAGAGATCACATGATAGAATTTTGTAATGACTTATTCAATGCAAATACCTTTTTCAAATAACTCCACCAGATGCAATACACAGGAATCGAATTAACTACATCTGTGGGAAGAGACGGTGGAAAAGATCACTTCATCAGTCAAACCCAAGCCAGAGATCGATCATGAAACAGACTACCAATTGTACATATGTAACTTAAGATTGAAGCTGAAGAAAATTAAAACAAGTTCATGAGAGCCAAACCTGACCTTGAGTATGTCCCACTTTAGAGATCAACTCAAGAACAGATTTGATGCATTAGTCACAAATGAATGAAGATGAGAAGTATTGACATCAAGAACATTAAATACGAAGAAAGCAAAAGGTCATTAAAAATAGAAGAAAAAAAAAAAAAAAGACCAAAGTAGATATCAGAAGATACTCTGAAACTTGTTCCTGAGCATAGAAAAGCTATAGTAAATAGAAGTAACGAAGAAGTGAAAGAGCTGAACAGAAAATTTCAAAGGGCAACTTGAGAAGACAGAGTCAAGTATTAGTATTAAAATGAAATGTGTCATGGCCTTGAGTTAGAAAACCAAAAGGGAAGAACATGGCCAGCACTTCTCAAGCTGACAGAACTGAAGAAAAAAAATCAAGCCTTGACTTACAGTATTGAAGGATTCTCTGGACAAAATGCTGAATGGTGTAGAAAGCATCAAAACAATATGGAAGGAATACACAGTCTCTTTGGAAAAAGAAACAGATGATGTTCAATCATTTCAAGAGGCAGTATATGATCAAGAATGAATGGTAGTGAAAGAAGCAGTCCAAGATTCATTGAAAGCATTGGTGAAAAAGTTCCAGAAATTAACAAAATACAAGTTGAAATCTTTCAACAATCTGATGCAGCACTGGAGGTGCTTACTCACCTTCTCCAATACATTTGGAAGATAGATACCCAGTCAACAGATTGGAAAAGATACATATCTATGCCCATAGCAAAAAGAGGTGACCCAATGGAATGTGGAAATCATTGATCAATAACATTAATAGCATATGAAAGTAAAATTTTGCTAAAGATAATTAAAAAAATGGTTGCAACAGAACATCAACAGGGAACTGCCAGATATTCAAAATGGATTCAGAAGAAGACATGGGGACTAGGGATATCAGATGTCAGATGGACCTTGTCTGAAAGCAGAGAATACCAGAAACAAGTTTACTTGTACATTATGTACCATGCTTAGGCTTTCAACAGTGTAGATCATGACCAGCCATGGATAACATTGCAAACACTGTGATAGTTAAGGTTTTGTGACAACTTGATTCTCAGTGGTTTGGCAGCTGAGATGTAGCTATCCTCATGATATGATTTGAAGTGATAAATCAATAATAGGATAGAGGGAGAAATTTGTTGTTGTTGTTAAGTGTCTTGGGGTTGGTTCTAACTCATAGTGACACTGCTCTTAATCCCACCACAACCCTGAGCTGATTTATTTCAGATTCCCAAGGGAGTGTATCTTACAAGATATAAAAGGAGCAAGACTTGTGCAAAGCAGGAAGGACCTACTACTGCCAAGAGGGAAGAGCCAAGAGTGGAGTGTGCCCTTTGGACCTGGAGTTCCTGCACTGTGAAGTTCCTAGGCCTACGGAACTATTGATGTCAAGACAGATGCTGAAAGGAGACAGCTGGTACTATGGATTCAGACGTTTAGTTTTCCAAATGGTAAGAATAAATTTCTATTTGTTAAAGTCATTCATTTGTGTTACAGCAGCAACAGATAACTAAGACAATGAGTATTCCATGACACTGATTGTGTTCATGAGGACCCTGTACACATGAAAGAGGCACATAGAACAGAACAAGGGTATACAAATGTTTTAAAACCAGCAAAGATGTGTGTCAGGGTTGTATTCTTTTACCATACTTATTCAATCAGTATTCTGAGCAAATAATCCGAGAAGTTGGTTTATTGAAGAACAGTGTGTCATCAGGAATGTACAAAAAAAATGTTAACCTGAGAAATGCAAATGATATAACCTTGTTTGCTGGAAGGGAAAAATACTTAAAATACTTACTGATAAAGATCAAAGATTACAGTCCTCTATATGGATTGTACCTCCATGTAAAAACAAATGAAAATCATCATAACTAAACCAATAACTAACATCATGATGAAGAAAAGATAGAAATTGTCAAAGACTTCAACAGTTAACACTCATGGAAGCAGCAGTCAAGACATCAAACAATGTATTAAATTAGGCAAATCTGCTGCAAAACAGCTCTTTAAAGTATTAAAGAGGAAAGTTTGATGACTAAAGTGTGTCTTATCCAAGCTATGGTTTTTCAATACCTCATATGCATGTGAAAGTTGGACAATAACTAAGGAAAACTAGAACAGATGCATTTGAATTATGGTGTTGGAGAAGAATATTCAATGTACATGGACTACCAGAAGAATAAACAAATTTGTATTAGAAGAAGGACAGTCACAATGCTACTGAGAAGCCAGTATGGTGAGAGCTCATCTCTTATACTTCAGATAAATTATCAGGAGGGACCAGTCCCTGGAAAAGTACATCATGGTTGGTAAAGTGGAGGGTCAGCAAAATATGGAAGTGCCCCTCGAACCCTCAATGAGATGGATTGACACAGTGACAGCAGGAGTGGGCTCAAACATAACAACAATTGTGAGAATCATAAAATTGTTCTGTTCTATCACTATGAGTTCGTTATGTCATAGCGTCACTATGAGTTGGAAATGACTTGACAGCACCTAACAACAACAACATGACTAAGTACTTACAAGTGTTTGCTGGGTAAAATAAACGGGGTTTAATTTCTGATTCCTACTGCTTTCTGCTGCTGCTGTGTGCTGTGAAGGCACTTCTGACTCATAGTCACCCAGTACAGAATTTCTTAGAGCATACATCTGCACAGGAGCAGAAACTCTCATCTTTCTCACACTGAGCAGCTTGTGGATTCAAACTGATGACCATGTGGTTAGCAGTCCAACACATAACCCACTATGCTACCAAAGGTCCTTTAATGTTCACCATTGTTGTTACATGCCATTGTACATAACCTTGTATAAGGTTTTCAAGAAGCAGCTGGTGAGTTGGAACCATCAGCCTTGTGGTTAGCAGCCCAGTGCTTATCTTACAGTGCCACACACTGTTGTTGCTGTTGTTAAGTGCCTCCGAGTCGATTCCGACTCATAGTGATCCTGTACAGAGTTTTCAAGGAGTAGCTTATGAATTTGAACCACCAATCTTGTAGTTCGAACTGTCCTTTCGGTCCAGTGCATTACCTGACAGCACCATCCCAGGACTCCGTGCCACACATTACTCATGTCAATTCCCTTACCTTTTAAAGGACACAAATGATACAAGATTATTACAAAGATTTAATGAAGTAATCGATATAAACATCTGTTCTTTGCTGACATTTAATAACTACTAGTGCTCTGGTAGCGTAGTGGTTACGAATTGGGCTGCCAGCCACAAGGTCAGCAGTTCAAAACCACCAGTGGTTCTGTGGGAGGAAAGATGAGGCGTTCTATTCCTGTAAAGATTTACAGCCTCAGAAACCCTGTGAGGGTCTCTATGAGTCAGAACCGACTCCACGGTACTTAACAACAACAGGGCTCTTTTTTTCTCTTTCATCTTTTTTGGCAACAAGATTTCATCAGCAGATTGGAAAAAATAGACTAATGTTAATAGGAGTGAAGGAAATGCTACCAAAAGGTGAGAGAACAGTGTTATTTTAAAGAGTGGCAGCCCTCTGGAATATCAAGTGATTTTGCAAGCAAATATAAATATTTTCTAGAGCAAACACAATGTCTCCCATAAACCACAAGGACATTTCTTTTCAGAAATATACAAGGGTAAATTTTGTAATCATAATTTAAAACAGATTATATACCTCTCAAGCTACTGAAACACAAGAGTCAATATGATAAAAATTATGTGGAGTTGTAGGGATGACCCAGTACGCATGAAGAAGCATAAAATGTGACAAATGATACAGTTATGGGTTATGATGATTTATATAAAAAGTTAAGCACTCTTACTAAATTAGAACAGGAGAAAGATGAGACTTTCTATTCCTGCAAAGATTTTAAAAGCTTTGGAAACCCTATACAGGGTCGCTAGGAGTCAGAACTGACTTAACAGCACTTAACAACAACATTAAATTAGGAGACGGAAATTATGGAAAAAAATTAAAATCCAACAATTTGCTTTACTCATGAAATATATTTAAAAACAAACTCACATACACAAATACACAGGAAAATAAGCTGGGGGTCCAGGTGGGAGGACGGATAGGTGAAAAAATGATTCTGATGGAAATTAACTGGTACTGAATAGAATTTTCTTTAAAAACAATTGGAGAGATAGAAAGCCTTCCTTCAAGACACCACTATCTTCCTGCCTCACCCTTTTCTCACATCATTTAATCTAGTTTTATCCTGCTCATTCCTCAAGTTAGTCAACATGACTCCTCTGGCCAGGTTAAATTCTCCATTAAATGCCTTCACAGAATCGTTCACTTTTCCTATGATAACACCTACCTCAATGGTAGGTAATTATTTGTGTGGTGTTTTGGTGTGTGCCTGTCTCCTTACTAGACTAAGAAAAATGAGGGCAAGTATAGGTGCTGTGGGTTAATGCATTGGACTGCAAAGTCTGTTTGAACCACAAGGTTGGCAATTCAGACTCATTAGCTGCTCCTTGGAAACCCTATATATGTCACTATGAGTTGGAACAGACTCAATGCACTTAACCAAAACAGCAACAATAGGCATTCCATAAATATTTGTTGAAATAAGAAAAAAAAGAGAGATTGGAGTAAAAAGGGAGTGAGTGAGTGAGGAATAAAGTATCTGTAAAGAGTATTCATTATAGTAAAATAAATACTTTTAGGGTATTTTACTACTGTTCTTTTGCTTAAAAGAATCAGTATTTAGAAAGTATCTCAAAGTACTAACATAAAAGCCTGGTTTATATTACTTTTCAAAGAAAGAAACTTATGAGAGTAAGTAAAAACGCACTGCTACAAAATTCTAGAAACCTGTATTAAACAAAAATACCAAAATGTGAAGTTATTATTTCCTGACATATCTCATTCCCCATCCAGGTCTATACACTTCTGAAGGTTGTGATTCTACCTCTCTAACCTTCCCTGAAAAAGTCTGTGCTGTTTGATTTCTACTACATCAAAATGGCAGTTTGAACCTCCTCGAGGAACTCAAACCATGCTCATTTTACCTGTTCCTTGAGTTTTGGGAACAAAAAGACTCTGAAGGGAAAAGATCAGGGCTTAAGAAGAGTTGGGTAAGGTTCCCCAATGAAATTCTCATAGGCTGGCTACCTTTGAAGATTAAGTAGGTAGGTGCATTAACATGATGGGGGAACAAAAAGTCCTCAACACAATTTTCCTGGTCTTTTTCTCAGATTATGCTGTTTTCAGTTTTCTTAAAATCACTTTATTAGCTCTCATGATGACTCCGTCCTATTACAAAATCTAGCAAGATTATCCCTTTGTAATTCACCAAAAAACTCATCATACCCTTCTAATCCACCCTCTGTGCCTTCAATTTAATTAGTCCAGTAGATTCCCTCAGAAGACATTGCTTTGATTGAATCATTATTATTATTTTTAAAGCATCCTTAGGAGTCCTGGTGTGGCACTGTGGGTTAATGCATCAGACTGCAAAGTCACTTGAACTTCAAGGTTGGTGGTTCAAGCTCACCTGCTGCTCCTTGGAAACTCTATACAGGGTCACTATGGGTTAGAATCGACTCGATAGCACTTCACAACAACAAGGAGACTAATACCAAGGTATTTACTGAGAGAACTTGTCTTTAGCCATCCACTGATTGCAGAGACATATTAAATACGATTAGAATAAATTCATGCATGTATGATATGGAACCCTAGTAGCAATACTTTCTGAATTACCCTCCTCTTTAAAAACAAACAAACAAACAAAACAAAAAACAACCTATGGAAATAAGATAGATCTGTTGATATGTAGAAAGGTAGCTAGATAGCTTAATTCTCTATGAGTAACTTAAGCAACCCAAAGGCTGTGTAATAATTCTGGAGAAATCACAAAACTATGCATAGGGAGTATTTTCAAATTATTTTTATTAGTGTAAATTATAATTTGTATCATAAAGATGATGAGTTTAAAATACATTTTCTAATTTCTGTTACTCTGTCCCTTTTTCCTGGGCTTTGAAATGAACAACAAATACGAAATTCTTCAACGACTTTTCTTGGAAATTTGATTCAAAATAAATTTCTTAATGTGGTTGAAAGGCCCTGTCTGATACAAGTCCAATGTGTCCTCACTTTTCCCGTCAGGGTCTCATTCCCTCTTACTGTACTCCAGACTCCTGCCTTCTTTTACCTCCTCTAATACGTTTGTTTGTTTGTTTGTTTGTTTTTACCAACACTCGTATGTCAGTTTGTTGTACTGTGGTGGCTTGTGAGTTGCTGTGATTCTGAAAGCTATGTCACCGGTATTTTAAATACCAGCAGGGTCACCCATGGTGGACAGGTTTCAGATAAGCTTCTAGACGAAGACAAACTAGGAAGAAGGAGTGACGAAT
>NW_006408606.1:11998037-12011803 GCF_000296735.1 Chrysochloris asiatica | reverse complement strand
TTGGAAGAAGTATAGCCTGAGTGCTCCTTGCAGGCCAAGATGGCCAAACTTCATCTCTCATACTTTGGACATATTGTCAGGCAGGACCAGTCACTGGAGAAGAATATCATGTTTGGTAAGGTGGAGGGTCAGAGAAAAAGAGGAAAACCCCCAACGAGATGGATTGGCCAAGTGGCAGCATCAATGGACTCAAGCGTGGCAACAGTAGTGAGGTTGGCTCAGGATCGGGCAGTGTTTCGTTCTGCTGTGCATAAGGTCACTGTGGGTTGGTTCCGACTCAATGGCAGCTAACAATGACAACAACAATAGTTTTTTAATTGTTGAAGAGCAAAGATGTCAGCTTGAGGACTAAGGTGCGCCTGACACAAGCCATGGCATTTTCAATAACCTCATATTTTTGAGAAAACTGGACAAGGAATAAAGAAGACCATAGAGGATTTGATGCTTTTGAGTTATGGTGTTGGAGGAGAATATTGAAAATTCCATGGGCTGCCAAAAAGGTCCAACAGATCTGTGTTGGAAGAAGTGCAGCCAGAGTGCTTCTTGGAGGCCAGAATGGCCTAACTTCACATCTCATAGTTCGGACATATTGTCAGGAGGGACCAGTCGCTGGAGAAAGATATCATGTTTGGTAGGGTGGAGGGTCAGGGAGAAAGTGGAAGACCCCCAGCAAGATGGATTGGCCAAGTGTCAGCATTGATGGACTCAAGCGTGGCAACAGTAGTGAGGTTGGCCCTGGATTGGGCAGTGTTTCATTCTATCATGCATAGGGTCGCTATGAGTAGGTACCGACTCGATGGCACCTAATAACAACAACAATACTCTAAGCACATCTCCAAACCTAAGCGTTGATTCACATTGCTCCCTTTGGACTGTCCGCATGTCTGACTCCTCATTGTTTGACTTATTTACCATAACTCTCTCAGACAACTCTTCCTAAATACTCTTTATTAGCCTCATTACATGAAGTTACATAATGAATCTTGTTTCTTAACTGAATGACTATACTCCACAAGAATGTGAATTCCAAGAGGGTAGGAGACATAGCATTGATTCCTGTTTCATCCTGATGTCTAGCATAGAGCCCAGAATAAGAGCTAACATTCATATAGTTCTCACTATGGGCTAGAAGTCCATTTTGCCACTTTCTAAACTTTGGCTTGTTTAATCTTCACAACCACTCTTTTAGGTAGATAAACCCAAACCTAACGTATTGCCATAAAGTCAATTTCAATACATAGAGAATTCACAGGACAGACTATAACGAATCCATAGGGTTTCTGTGAATCTTTTTGGAATAGAGTGTCTCATCTTTTTTAGATGGAGTAGCTTGTTGGTTCATACTGCTGACCTTTTGGTTAGTAGCCCAATGCTTAATTTGCTATGCAACCAGGGCTCCTTTTAGGGAGATACTGTTTCTATTATCCCCATTTCACAGATATGGAAACTGAGGCAAAGGGTTAACCAGGTTGCTCAAAGTCACAGAACTATGTAATGGTTCCCAGGATCTAAACCCAGAAAGTCTGACTCCAGAGTATTTACCACAAGTGGTTACGAATCGGGCTACAAACCTTAAGGTCAGCGGTTCGAAACTACCAGCCGCTCCACGGGAGAAAGATGAGGCTCTCTACTCCCGTAAGGATTTACACCCTCGGAAACCCTGTACAGGGTCGCTATGGGTCGGAACCGACTCGATGGCACTTACCAACAACAACAAGGGCTAACTATTCCTAAAGCATCTAACTTTAAAATAGTGTATGAGCTGACTGTGCTTCTTCTATTTGCCTGGCTGATACCATTAAAAACAAACAAACACACCAAAAAAAAAAAAAAGCAAACAACTCTGAAAATAAAAAGAAGGTTCTCACGCAGTTCAGTTCATCAGTGTGGTGTGTAGTATACAAAGTGCAAACGTACATTTACACAGTCACCATGGGAAAAATATAGCAATGGCAAGCTGGAGAAAATGGAAAGGAAGTTGAACAAGATGCTGAAATCACTGATAATGACTCTGAATTAAGGAAGTTCTAGGAGCTCCACATAGGAGATGAGATGGGAACAATCCAACAGATTGTTGATTGAGTGCCAAAGTGGAGGATTAAATGTCAGTAGAGAGTGCCTGATGTCATAGTTGTGAAACTGACTGCCCAGATACTAAAAGCTTATGTTTTCATGAGCTTAAACGCAGTCATTAAGAGACTCCAAACTGATGATCTGTATTAAATCAGGACATTCATAGTCATTTTGAAAACAGGGGAGAGCATGAAAGAGTTCATAGAACATAACAGAGCTGCTTCCTCTTCTTTCTTTTTAACTGATTTGTATCCAATGCTATAACCTATTTTCACATGCTGAAGAACAGGATTTATTCTTAGTCTAGGCAGCAGGTAAATGGATTTTGTTTTAACTATAAATTAAGACAAGATATTTAACAGAAAGTACCTTGAGAGATGAGGATCAGAATTCTACAAATACATCTTCATCTAACAAATATCACATACAGTGTTTTTCCACCATAATTAAGAGCAAAAAGACAAAGACCACACTGTGTCTGACTTAACTTGAAGAGTCTACAGTTTTAGGGAGGAATAATTTTCAATGCCACGAGGAAAGAGCTAATGGAGGCAAAGCAGAGAGTGTGATAAACTGCCTGGCGAGGAGAGGGCAGGCTTTAAGGAAGACTTGTCACAGTATGGGTCTAAAAGGATGCACAGGGCTTTATCACGCCCGAATGGGAAGGAAGAACATTGCAAAGGTACAGTGGTGTGAAGAGAATGACTCATTTGGGGAAGTAAGAACAGTTCACTGAGGCTGATGACTAGATTGCATTGGAGGAATAATTTGAAGAAGGTACGTGTAAAAGTTTCTTAGGACAACCATAAAAAAAAGTTTCAAACTGGGTTGCTTAAATCAACAGAAATTAATATTTTCATGGTTCTTGAGACTAGAAGTCCAAAATCAAGGTGTTTACAGGACCACGGCCATTCTGAAAGCTCTAGGAAAGAATCTGCTCCTTGCCTCTCTCCTAGCTTCTGGTGGTGCCCACAATCCTTGACATCTAAGAAGCATTCAATGAACAAAGCTACAGTAACTAAAACAGCATTCTACTGGCATAAGGACAGAGGCACAGCTCAAGGGAACAGAACTTACAGTCCAGAAATGCATACATACATCTATGGCTAACTGATTGTAACAAGGGTGCCAAGACTATTCCATGGAAAAATATGGGATTTTCCAAAAATAGGATTCCAACCATTGATTTTCTATATGCAAAACAAGTAAGCTGGATCTGTAGCTCACATTATATATACAAATTAACTTAATATAGATAAGTAACTTCACTGTTTTGATTAAGTGCCACTACAGGGTTTTCCAAAGCATGGCAGGTGAGTTTGAACAACTATTGGTCTCTCCATGTGCAAAAGCCTGAGGAGTGAAGAAAACTAGAGATACTCAGAATCAATTAATCCAGTGGACTATTGGAACACATGAACATCAGTCTCCACAACTCTGAGACAAGATAAACTATATGCCCAGTAAACCACTGCCAACTGCTCTGAAAGGAATCACATTAGAAGATCCAGATAGAGAGGGACACAGTGTGGAATAAAACTCAAAATTATATAAAAATAAAAATATAAAGATTGGGTTTACTGGTTAGAAAGAGATTAGAGGAGTTCGAAACTACAACCCTCGACTACCCTTCAGGTCTGGAATGGAATTCACCCTGTGGTCCAATTTTCAAGCAAGCTGTAGATAGGTAGATAGTAAGGAAAACAGCACTAGTAACGTATGCTCAACATGGAATGGTCAATCATTCAAGATGAAAAGGATGGCATTTATCTAAGGACAATGTTCAGACGGGCTGGAAAGGAGAGTGAAACGGAAATAGAAACCACAGGGAGAAAATGGGGTAACTGCTGTTAAATGGAGGGGACTGTAATCATTGGGATGAAACAAAGAGTATGATTTGTTGTATATAAAACTGATGATCTGCTCTGTAAACCTTCAGTCAAGTCAGAATACAAAGTTTCAAAAAACAAACCCATCATCTTGGCTGGTTGGCAGACTGGAAAAGGAATTCACTTAAAGATTACATAAAAACCGAGAGAGGTCTGAGCTGTGCACTGCCAGTGGGAATGGAAACTGAATGGAAGTAATGAATGTGAGAGGCATTAGGGGGGGAAGGGATTGGAATAGGGCAAGTAAGCATGACTTCTACTTGGGATAAGTAGGTTAATAAGGAAAGAAAACATGATTGTGGATCAGAGACAGTTGTTATTAGGTGTCCTTAAGTCAGTTCTGACTTACCCTATGAGACAGACTCACTATGAGTCAGGATATAAGTGGATGTGGGTTTTTTATTTAACAATAGGTCTGACTGATAAAGATCTAAGAGTATTCAACACATGATAGAAGTAAATGGGTTAGAAGTAGATAGAAAAAGATAACGCTTATAACATTATTGGTTGGTTGGGTTGACTGTATGCCATGGACTTGGTTCCAGCTCACAGCAACACTGTATAGAGTTTCCTAGGCTGTAAATATTTATGGGAGCAGAAAGCCTCATCTGGTAGATTCAAACTGCTAACCATGAGGTTAGAATCACAACTCATAATTCACTATAGTAATATATTAAAAAAAATCATCATTGTCCAATTTATCTAATGATGTATTCAACAAAAATGATTGTGAGGGATAGAAATGTAAAGGTGGACATTTTATAGCAAGGAGGGCAGTGATTAACTTTTCAGTCTAGTAGTGGAGGGCACTGGGACCAACAATGGAGAGTGGAGAGTGGGACCCTACCCAGAGAAGTCGTGATGCCTGAGACAGAGGCAGAGACGATGACGTGGAAAGATGGAGAGGCTGTGGACTTGAGATCCAGAGAGGGAAAGGGGCTATGTGCTGATGACCAGGGGTGGGGGGGAGGACAGGCTTTCAGAGTATACCCTTTGGTTGGTTGATGATGCATGGATGGGATTATAACTATGGCAATGAAACTATATACGACAGAATTAATGTAAAACCTATGGTATCCCATGTAAACTATCACATAATTCACAACAAAACATTTATTAAAAAAAAAATTCAGATAAAACAGTGCTTGAGTATGGGGCAAGAAGATGCCTTTACACAAATAATATTTAATTTCTGGCTTGGTAACATAGCGGTTACGAATCAAGCTGCGAAGCTTAAGGTAAGCAGTTCGAAACTACCAGCTGTTCCACGGGAGAAAGAGAAGGCTTTCTACTCCCATAAAGATTTACAGCCTCGGAAACCCTGTACAGGGTCTCTATGAGTGGGAACCGACTCCATGGCACATCACAACAACAACAAATCAGTTATTTGCTTATTTGTAAAACCATATTACTCAACTAGTTTTCCTTCAAGAAAATACTTCTATTAAAAGTACGAGTGAATTAAACTGATTGAAATTACTAAAATTAGGTTGCTGCTCCAGTTAAAGACAAAGGTTTACAGTTGTACATTTCTTTCTCTACAAGTAGTTCTTTCCTTACTAGAAACTTAATGTACATAAAAATATTGTTATGAGTAGGCCCCAGGGAGTATACTATAGCCTTAATCTTAGTACCAAAATCTCCCTAAAAGACTAGGAAAACATCTTGTATTTTTGAGTTTTCACAAGGTGCTGCTTGCCCTATGCTTTATCCAGTGGTGGTGGTGGCGGCTATGTGCTGTGGAGTCGGTTTCGACTCATAGCGATCCTGCACAGGGTTTCCGAGGCTGTAAATCTTTACGGGAGCAGAAAGCCTCATCTTTCTCCCACGGAACAGCTGGTAGTTTCCAACGGCTGACCTTAAGGTTCGCAGCCCGATTTGTAACTACTACACTACCAGAGCTCCTTGCTTTATCCAGTATGACCTGTTTATAAGATGGAATTTCTTTCATTTATAGAAAACTTCATACTGCGTCACTTTGTAAGTTGTAAGATACTTCTTATGTTGAATTACAATTAATGTCATCTTTTTTACAGTTTTACATTAGAAATAAGTATCTCAGTGGGTGCTTTCCCTAACACCTTTGCCCATGCTGTGCCAACTGTCAATCTTACACAGAAGGGTGGTTACGCTATTGGTCGAAGAAGAACCACATTGTCCCTAAGTTGACTAGTGCTTAGATAAATTCTGACAATTATGCATTTTTATATGCTAATAATGTGATATTGAAAAATTTTACTTCAATTAAAATGCTATAAGCAGAAAATCTAGACACTTAGTAGAATTTTTCTTTAACTTGAACACTTTAAATACTATAGATGATCATTTAAATACTTGGTGTAAACTGTCATTAACATGTTAAAGACTTGGATAGACACATGAAAGCTGCCTCAAGACAGCAGACATTTAAACCTTAGACAAACAACTCAATTGCATGAAAACAGGGCAAGCATGTCTTATACAAAATCAGAGTTTATTTGCTGCAAGTAAGGAAGGATGAATAAAATTACTACAATGTGGTTATGTTGATTAGGCAATCCAAACCTATAAACTGTACACGACATTAATAGGCATAGACTGACACTGTAAAACACACACAGGCACGTACACATTCACACACAGACACACATGAAAACACACATGCACACACACCAGCTGATTCTGGAGGACACTAGGGGAAGAAAAGAGAAGCCAAACTCACATCACACTGAAATGGCTTTTCTCCTGTGTGAGTCCTCTTGTGCTCATCCAGGCCTCTCTTCTGGCTGAAGGCCTTGCTGCACTCTGAACATTTGTACGGCTTCTCCTGCAGTCAATCAAAAGAGACCACCATGAGTGTGAGTCAACTCAGAGCCCTCTCATTAAGGAGTGAGAGGGGAGGTTTGATCTAGGTGATAGAAACAGGGTGCAGAGTGCTGAGGCAAACTGAGAAGAATGCTGCAATACTGTAAATTTCTAGTGAAAACGGTGGACATGTATGCAAACTACTAACTCAAGGTAGTTCACGTTCAACATTAAATTATTTTCCTTTTTTTAATGTCATATGTGGTAATGCCAGATTTTTTAGTGGTTGTTGTGATTTAAGTAATGAGGAAACTGAACTCTTAGGTGTTTCTTTTGACATTTGGATTCTGTAAACATTGACCGAGATACTAAATGTACTGAGAACCAAGAATGTTTGGGAACTCCTGTTTACTGTCTCAGAGGGAATCCTGGAAATGAAAACTTTGGAACTAAATTTTCAACAGATACCCAAGGTTAGTTTAAAAAGCTAGGGCTCAACTGTGATTTATTCATTTTTATTTCTATTGCCCAATCTTTTTTCCTAGGATTTTCTTTTATAAAACCCAAATTCCATTTTAAAATGAGACTTTTTTTTTTATTGTTAGTCACAGACTTCAAGGGAAAGAAACATCTCAAGAGTTAAGTTCCTTAGCCATCTTTGATGTTGGTAATTACAATGTTTTTAGCTTCAATTGATTTGTGAAATACATTAATAATATCACTTCTTTAAAATAAATGGTCAGTTACTAATTAGTGCATCCATCAACATTTTTACTTAGACTAAATGACTTGCAATGACTTTTTTTTTTTCCCTTCCAAAGATACCTTCAAAAATATTCTGTTTTAAATATTGTTTTAGAATAAAGTTAAAAAAGCAAAACAGCTGCCAAAGAGTTGATTCTGAGTCACAGAGTACAACCGTGCTTCACAGGGTTTTCAATGACTAACTTTTTTTTGGAAATAGATTGTCTTGGCTTTCTTTAGACAGGCCTCTGGGTGGACTCAAACCTCCAGTCTTATGGGTAACAGATGAATTTATTAACTGTACCAACCAGGGAATTCTGGATTGATAAAAGTTGTATGAATTTATGTCAACTAAAGTTGCTAAGTTCTTATATTGATATTTTCTTCTATATATTTTAAAATTCAAAATTCATTAGACCTACATAAAGTATGTAAACAAGCACAAGACATACAAGCTTTCACCAGAGATTTACAGCATGAAATATCATCAATACAGGTGTTCCCTTTCTGACTACAGTTCTTTCTCACCTCCTCAGAGATGGCTGCATATTCATCATTTTCTTGCATTTCGCTGTATTTTTACTGCATATGGACGGTTGGATCTTGAAGCAGGATATAGTAGCTTTTGCATTTAAAAATTATGTAACTAATTTGATGGCAGATCAAGACCTCCAACAGTAATAACACAGAATACCAGATGAAGTAGGTTCAGGGAACAGTCCCAGAACTCTGAACTACATATAAAAGAATATTGAGACGGATCGAACACTTACTGCTAGTGAAATTTGTAACAGAAGCAAGCAAAGTGGCGTTTTCTGATCTGCAGCTGTCAGCAGCTGCCAGAGTGACCATTTTGGGGATGATGAAGAAAGAACAGGTACAGAGGAGTGTTCCAACTGCAGAGGTCTGACCAACACTGGAGATAATGTATGCCCTACCCCTCACTCAGGAGGGTTCTACTACACATGTGCACAACTGTGCTCAGCAAAGACCACAGTGCATAGAATCTAAGAAAGGGGAAAGGTAAACAGGAACTGGGTAAAATGGAAAGGGCTCCCAGAATGGCTTCAGCTGGTTGAATGACAGGAATTAAAATCATACTCATGTTTTGCTAAGTTTTTTTTTGCAATTATAGACTGTAGTATCCAATCTTTTTGTTGTTGCTCCCCTTTTACCTTGAGGGGGCTCTTTCTCTCCCTATATCACCCAAGAAGAGACAGCAATTGTGGTCAAAGAGCTAAGCTACAATCACACCCTATAAAATCCCAACATCCAGGCAACTGCCAATATCAGCTGCTATACACCAGATAGACAGCTAACACCTGCTACAGTAACTCCGAGTTGAGTAATAAGAAAAGTGAAAAAGGAATCCCATCTCCTAATCACATCTAACTGGAGGCAATCAGAAAGCTTAATAATACATAAGCATACATTCATCTAATTATTGAAAACACATCTAATTACTGAAGATGCCCAAGAGACAGTTGAAGATTTAAATACATGTCCAGAAACAAATTAGAGTAACTGAAACAAATGAGCTGCAGGTAGACTTAGACTTCCCATTGAAAGGAGGGCTTTGCAACCTGAGAAGAATGGTATTGAGGTGCATCCAAATGTTACACAGAGGGGTTGAGAAAAATATGGAAGAAGTCAGGAAAGTGCTATAGGAACAATCAAATAAAATAGTAATATCATTGGAAACAAGTCAAAACCTGCAAAAAGAGTTAGAAACAATTAATGATAAAATATCAGAAATGGACAATACACTGATAGGGCAAAGGAGTAGAATTGAAGAGATGGAAGCCAGAACTAGTGAACTGGAAGTCAAATCTCTCACAACTGCTAAAATAGAACAGCAAGCAGATAAAAGGGGGAAAAAATCTGAAGAAAGTCTAAGATTCATGTGGGACAAGAAGAGGAATAACTTGAGAATAATTGGCAGTCTGGAATAGGAAAAATCATATAAGACCACAGAGGAGATAGTTGGAGCTGCTGGAAAAAAAAATTCCCTAACATCCCGAAAAATGAAAAGATAAGCATTCATGAAGCTCAGTGAACACCAGGAAGAATAGAACCCAAAAGAATAGAACCCAAAACATGTCATAATCAAGCTCTCCAAAAATCAAAGATATGGAGAGAATCCTGAAAGCAACTAGGGAAAAGAGAAATGTTACTGACAAAGGCAAGCAAACAAGATTAAGTTCTGATCTCTCAGCAGAAACCACGCAGACAAGAAGGCAATGGGGAGACAAATATAAATCCCTGAAAGGAAAAAAACCTGTTAACCAAGAATTGTCTACCCAGCAAAGCTGTTAATCAAATACAGCAGTATAATAAAAGCATTCCAGAATAAATAGAAGCTGAGGGGCTTTGTCATAGCCAACCCCGTTCTTCAAAACATCCTAAATGGAGTTCTTTGGATTGAGAACCAACAAGTACAGACAACAACCATCTATTGACACACATAGCAACACCACCTTCAATTGACAGTAGGAAGAGTCTGGAACAAGAATGAATTCAGAGGATCTGGGAGGTCAGTCTATGATCAATACAATTACAATGTAAAAAAAAAAAAAAAAAAAAGGAACAGAGATCCAGGTGATGAGGAGGTCAGGTAGTCTTCAGAGTAAAATAGACTTTTAAATAGAGGAAAAAAGTTAATAGAATATAGGGTAACCTTAAAGAAAATTAATACTTCACAGCATACCAAGATAATGAAAATCCAAGAGCATGGACACATCAAAAATATGAAACTTAAGAAAAGATAACCATACTAAAAGAAAGAAAGAAAGAAAAACTCTTTGCTGGCCACAGGGGTGGGAGGGAGAGGATGGTAGAACACAGGTCAGGGAATAGATATATCATAGTTCAGGTGTTGGTGAGGGCAATACACAAAAGGGGGAAGGAGATGGAAGAACACAGTTGATAGGGGAACACTTAGGCAGGTTTGCATGGGCTAAATGGGACAAAGGTAGTGATGTATTGGAACAACAGGACTCTGTGACACAGGGATTGAGGTATAGTCTAAATGGATAAAAGAGGGAAAATAATGTTAAGATGCTAAACTGTCTTATGAATGCTGGTTTCCCTTGCCTATTATAGTAAAATAGGCACATGAGTGGGATAGAAAGGAATATCGAGAAACATGATTACAGAAAACTTGTAAAACCATCTTCAGCCTATAACTGACTGTTACATTGTTAAGTACCGTGGAGTCTGTTCCAACTCACAGTGACCCTGCACAGGGTTTCTGAGGCTGTAAATCTTTACGGAAGCAGAAAGCCTCATCTATCTCCCGCAGAATGGCTGGTAGTTTCGAACTGCTAACCTTCAGGTTAGCAGCCCGATTCGTAACTACTATGCTACTAGAACTGACTGGAATACCTAAAAGGGGTTCTAGAACTTGCCCAGTGAAATAGGCTTCTCGCGGAGCCTTTGTAGTATATAGGACTTAGGTAGAATCCTGAGCTCCATCCAAAACCTTCTGAGGTGGGACATTCCCACTTGAAAGGACATGCAGAGCAGCTCGGGGTAGCTAGAGGGACAGAAGATACTTCTTGAAAGAAAGACCAGCATGAAAAATCCAAATCAAAATGGCAGTCTGATTGGCTACTACAAGAACAAGCAAGTTGTTTGTCAGGGAGTCATCAAGATAAGTAATTAAGTCCCTTCAGGACAAACCATACTCCAAGACTGAAATTCACAGGGAACACACAAACCGACATGTAAGCTTGCTGGTGACCACATTGGTCTACTGGTGAATGGAGAGGGGGAAAGACAGCAATGAAAATATGAGCTAAGTTTGACCATGTTTCACAGACTCCCGTTGACCTGGAGATGAGAGACAGAAGAGAAAGGTCTGGTTTGTCCATAGTGTGGTGAGACCTGAGGACTCCTAAGGCCATGGACAAAGTTCTAGTCACAGAGAGAGCCAAGAGTGAAGCATCCAGCTGATATGAAGTGAGGGGAGACACAAAAGAATGCCCAAACTTTTAGATAGTACCCATTTGACCTAGCTTCGATGGCTTGATGATCCAAACTCGAATAGAGGAAGAATAGAAATTTCATAAAGGAAACAAGTGTAAATTGCTACAATTTTATGAACTTGACCTATACTTGTGGATGTGGAGGTGGGTTTGTGCCATGGAGTCGGTTCTGACTCATAGTGACCCTGTACAAAGTTTCTGAGACTGTAAATTTTTACAGAAGTAGGCTCATCTTTTCCCACAGAAAAGCTGGTAGTTTCAAACTGCTGACCTTGAGATTAGCAGCTTGATTAGTAACCACTATGCTACCAGAGCTCCTTATACTTATGGATGCAGTAGCTTAAAATACCAGCCAAGAGGGAAGGAGTCTTCACATCAAAGAGCAAACATATCCTTACTGTACACAGGATTGATAGGGATGGGCAACTTAGACATTGGCTACCTAAAATGGGGGAGAGAGGAGGGAGCAGCTATAAAGGCACGAAGTGACTGCCTTACAAGTTTTCAAGAGGGAGTTTCATTAGAGTGTATGGGGGAAAGTAGAATCCTCACTGAATAGTTTTCATCTTGTCTAGCTGGGTCTGGTGAAAGGAGATGGAGATAAAATTCTTACGGTTCAATAGTGAGTAATTGTTAGCATGACTAATTGCAATCATCACAACTGTAAAGGTAGAAGTTTTGGAACATAAAGAAGAGAGTAGTTAATCTTACATTCCATAAACAGAGGACCATAGGGCCATCAAAGGAGAAGAGCACGTGCTGAATGTGGGACCCTATCTAGAGAAGCAGTGACACAGAGATGGGGGCAAAGATGATGATATTGATAGATAGAGCAGCTGACGACTTGAGACTTACGGAAAGAGAAAGGGAAAGGCTGTGCGCTGGCGGCCAGAAGGTAGACTTGCCGAATGCACCCTTGGGTGGTTTAAATGAGTATATATTCCTAAGTATTTTTGTGTTCATCAAAAAAAAAAAAAAAAAACCACTAAAACGACAAACAGAGGGAATAGAAGCAAATATTCTTGAATGGTAATGCACGGAGGGGATTGTAATCATTGCAATGATATGAAATATGATAGGATGAGTGCTAAACTGATGTTCTCCTATGTATACTCTAATCAATGCACATTAAAAGCTTTTAAAAAATTATATAAATAGGGCCATAGTGCATATATTCTTTATGCATGCTCTTGAAATTTGATCTCGTTTTCTTTTTATGATCAATTTTAAGTGTGTGAGCTTCCAGTTCCCACTTTCTTTTAATGAACAGGTGTAGCTCCATTCATTCATATTTCAACGTCACATAATGTCATAATACCTATCCCACAATTTCCTGGTTTGGTGCTGTAGGATAAGCATGGTACCTTAACGTTATCTGAGTAGCAGGGTCAGTCATTCAGACTCACCAGCCACTTCTCGCAGACCTTTTACAGGGCTGCTATGAGTCGGATCATAGGACACTTAACTACAACAACTTACAGATTCTCCAGTAAAGGTAGTTGACTTTTTCACTATTAACAAATAGTTGTTGTTGCTAAGTACCGTCAAGTTGGTTCCAACTCATAGCAACCTTTTATAGGGTTTCCTAGGAGTGACTTATAGGTTGGAACCACCAACCTTGTGGTTAGCAGTCATGACTCCTTACAAATAATACTGCTACTAACAAATAATATACGTATGCATCTATACCTGAACAAAAGTGAGGGCTATTTTCTATGATATGCATACCTAGAAGTGGTATTTTTTTCTTCCAAGAAAAAATAGTCAAACAGCACTATCAAGTGAATGCAACATTTACACATTAATCTCCAGTGTGCTCCTGGAATTCTATCTATATTTTAAAAAATTTGAGACTCTCTAATTAGGTCCATGGAGTCCTGGTGTGACGCTATAGGTTAATGTTCTGGACTACAAAGTCAGTTTGAACCACAAGACTTCCCAGCTGCTCCTTGGAAAACCTATACAGGGTTGATATGGGTCGGAACTGACTCGATGGCACTGAACGACATCAACAACAACAAATAAATCTATGAGCACATTTTATCATTTTGATATGATTTTAATCTGTAACAATCCTTTTTTTTTTAAATTTAACCTTAAAACTAATATATTCATAATACAACTATAAAATTAGCATTTGCCATGGACTGCCAAAAGAACCAATAGATCTGTTTTGGAAGAAGTGCAGCAAGAGTGCTCCTTGGAGGCCAGGATGGCTAAGCTTCGTCTCTCATACTTTGGACATATTGTCCGGAGGAAACGGTCACTGGAGAAGGATGTCATGCTGGGT
>NW_006408606.1:11996187-11997937 GCF_000296735.1 Chrysochloris asiatica | reverse complement strand
AGAATATTTAGTCACTGAAAACCTTATGAATAGCAGAGAAACACTGTCAGATATAGTGCCAGAAAATGAGCCCCTCAGGTTGAAAGGCACTCAAAATGCGACTGGAGAAGAGCTGCCTCCTCACAGTAGAGTTGACCGTGATGATGCAAATGGAGTAAAGCTCGTGGGAGAAAAGCCTGCGGGACCTTCACTTGCTGATGTGTCACAACTCAATATGAAGAGAAACAGCTGTAAACATCCATTGAAAATCAGAACATGAAATGTACGAAGTATGAATCTGGGAAAACTGAAAGTTGTCAAAAATGAAATGGAATGCATAAACATCGAAATCTTATACATTAGTGAGCTGAAATGGACTGGTATTGGCCAGTTTGAATCTGACAACCACATGGTTTACTATGCCAGAAATCCAGATCAGTCAAGAGGTACAACACTTTCGGTGATAGGATAATATTCATGTGCCTACAGGTAAGCCCAGGAGCTCTGGTAGCGTAGTGGTTATGAATCGGGCTGCTAACCTCAGGGTCAACAGTTTGAAACTACCAGTTGTTCTCCAGGAGAGAGATGAGGCTTTCTGCTCCTGTAAAGATTTACAGCCTCGGAAACCCTGTGCAGTGTTGCTAGGAGTTGGAACCAACTCCACAACACATAACAACAACAACAAACAGGTAAGCCCAGTTAATACCACTATTATTCAAATTTATGCACCAACCACTTAAGCCAGTGAGGATGAAATAGAATAATCCTACCAACTTTGCCAATCTGAAATTGATCAAACATGCAATCAAGATGTATTGATCATTAGTGGTGATTGGAATGCAAAGGTTGGGAGCAAAGAGGAAGGATCAGTAGTTAGAAAATATGGCCTTGGTGACAGAAATGATGCTGGAGAACGCAGGATAGAATTCTGAAAAACCAATGATTTGTTCATTTCAAATACCTTCTTTAGGCAGCATAAAAAAACTATATACATGGACGTAACCAGATGGAATACATAGAAATCAAATTGACTACATATGTGGAAAGAGATGATGGAAAAGCTGCTTATCATCAGTGAAAACAAGACCAGGGGGAGACTGTGGGACAGACCATCAATTACTCATATGCAAATTCAAACTGAAGCTGAAGAAAATGAAAACAAGTCCACGAGAGTCAAATATGACCCAGACTACATCCCACCTGAATTTAGAGATCATCTGAAAACAGATTTGATACATTAAACACTAAAGACCGAAGACCAGAAGATTTGTGGGATAAAATCAAGAACATCATACATGAAGAAAGAAAAACTTCATTAGGAAGTCAAGAAAGAAGGTAAAGGTCAAAATGGATGTCAGAAGAGACACTGAAACTTGCTCTCCAGTGTAGAGATGCTAAAGCAAATGAAGGAAATGAGGAGGTCAAAGAGCTGAACAGAAAATTTCAAAGATCAACTCGAGAAGATAAAGCCAAATATTACAACAAAAGGTGCAAAGATCTGGAGTCAGAAAACCAAAAAGGATGAACACGCTCAGCATTTCTCAAGCTGGGGGAACTGAAGAAAAAATTCAAGCCTTGACTTTCATTATTGAAAGATTCTCTGGGCAAATTACTGAATGATGCAGAAAGCATCAAGAGAAGATGGAAGGAATACATAGAGTCACTGTACCAAAAGGAAATGGTTCATGCTCAACTGTTTCAAGAGGTGGCATATGATCAAGAGCCAATGATACTGAAAGAGAAACTCCAAGGGCACTGAAGGAATTGGCAA
>NW_006408606.1:11985781-11990930 GCF_000296735.1 Chrysochloris asiatica | reverse complement strand
TGGCCAGGTGGCATCATTGATGGACTCAAGTGTGGCAGCAGTAGTGAGGGTGGCCCAGGATCAGATATTGTTTCATTCTGCTGTGCATGGGGTCGCTATGAGTCGGTTCCAACTCGATGGCATCTGACAAAAACCACTGTTTTATTTTCAAATCATCTATATCTTTAAGTATTAGGAGTCTATCTTGTAAAGAACATTACTGTTTCAGAATTAAAACTAAGTATCAATTTTTTAAGGTGACAAGATATGCTTCTCTACGTTTATTGTGACTAATGACATATCTGAATATATTTCTACCATTTCATTTTTATGCATTGCTTTTATTATCTTCTAAGCTTTAGTCATTACAATTTTCTTCCCTGTTTTAGATTGATTACCTTTCCCCTGTACTATTTTAGAAGTCATGAACTCTAAGTCTATCTGTTTAGTGGTTATCCTTATACATTTTTACCACGTATGGTTTTAAAATAATTAAAGTTTAATCTATGTTTCCCTTAAAATATTTTAAGTTTAATCTATGTTTCCCTTCTATTAAATAGCATACATACTTGTCAAAGCTTCTGTTTCATGTTATTATGTTAGCTGTATATTAGTTATGTATTGATTTTTAATGTCCAATATGGGATTGCTATCATTTTATTTAATCAGTGTGATTTAGATTTATACACTTTTAATAATTTCTTTGGTCTTTTTTCCTTATATTTTTGACCTTCCTTCTAAGATGATTTGTTATTTTAAAAAAACAAAAAAACTCCTCTTATTTGACTGAAAATAACTGTTTTTTATTTGGTGTTGAGTGAAAACTCTATAAATTCAATTACATGTGTTGTAGGTTTATTTATTTTCATGTCTCTTATTCTCTGCCATATCAATCTGTGTTAGATACACACACTGTGCACTTCCTTTAGTTTATATGGGAGACCATTGGTTTTGCACTCATCCTATTATATTTTGCTGCATTGCAATGACTGCAATCCCCTCCATGCATCATCATGTAACAGTATTTGGTTCTATTTCCTCTAGTTTTTTTGTTTTTGTTTTTGTTTCTTCATTTGAGAATTTTAATTTGATGCTCGATTAGTCATTTTTCTGCTTAGGTTTCTTTTTTGTTATAGACTTCCTTTTTATTCATGTTGCATATGCCCATTTAAATAAAGGTTCTAGGCATTTTCAAAATTTTCCCTTATCTGATGGTACACCATAATCTTATGATGTCTGGAAGTCTAATTCTACAATTTGTGGTTTTTCTCTGGTCTCCTAATCAGGGCTATCATTTCCTTGCTAGTTTCTGGAATTTGGAGCTCACAGTTGGTGGTCTTTATCTGTAAATGCCCTTTGATACTCAAGGTTGCGGGTAAGGGTAAGTCCCTCTGGACAAAATTTGTGCTTGCTTCTGCCAGGCACTTGGGAATGCTTTCAGTCAAAGATTGTTTTATTTCTTGCTTTTAGGGTTTCCTGGTCAGGTAGGTATTGTTAAGTCTGAACTCCAAATGCATTAGACAGAAGGACTCTGGTTACAAACTTTAAGAACTCTTTCTCTGGCTAGCAAATGCTGCATCTTAAATGTCCCACCACCACCAAAATCAGATTTTTTTCTAGTCTCTGATTTCATTTTGAGTATAGTTTCTAGTGGGTCCCAGCATTACGATGGCACATAATTTCATTTCCTCCTGTAAACTGAGCCCCAAACTTTTCCACTTTTCTCTGTAAAAGTAAAATCAAAAGGATGGGCAATATAGAAGAGGGAGGATGGCAGAAGAATGATGAAGATAGGTAATGACACAGGGATGTATGTATGGCTAAAGGAGATAGAAGTAAATAGTGATCTTTACACAACCTTGAAACAATAATCTTCTGTGTGTAGAAACATGGACTGAAAGATAGACAGAACGGGTAAGGAAGGAAGAGTGGGATAAATATTTATATATCCCACAAATATATAAGAGATTGAAAGAAGACATTTGTATATGGCTATTTACCTTTCCTGTAAACACAATTATGAATGGGGTGGAGCATACAGCAGGCAAAATTATGACAATTTCTTAGATATTATCAAACATCTAAGGCAATGAGTTGCTGGGCCTGGGGATTCAGGACCATAGTCTCAGGCCACCACGGTCAACTGACATATTTTCTACATCGTACGTTTATAAAGTATCGTGTGGATCTTGAAAGCTCATTAGTAGGTGTCTAAGGTGCAGCTATTGGTCTCTCCATGTGCAGAAGAAAGAAACTTATAAGAATTGAACAGGCTTGGAATCAATTAGTTCAGTGGACTAATGGAACATATCAGCGTCAAACTCCAAGACTCTGAAACTAGAAGAACAAGACAGTGCCCAGCTACCTCCACCAACTGCTCTAGAGGAAAGGGATCACATTACAGGATGCTGGATAAAGTGGGAGACAATGTGGAAAAAAACTCAAAATTATTTTTAAAGGGAAGTAAAAAAAAAAAAAAAAAAAAAAAGACCAGATTTACTGGTCCTAAAGATACAGGAGGAAACTGAGACTATCACTCTTGACCACCATTTAGGTCTGGAAAGGAACTTATACTCATGGTCCAACTTTCACCAAGCAGTAAATAAGCATATAGAAGGGAAAGCAACACTTGGAAGGTATGCTCACCATGGAATGGTCAATCATTCAAAATCAAAAGGGCATTTTCCATAGGACAAATTTGAGAAGGGTGGAATACAAATAGTAAACACAGGGAGGAATTGGGATAATTTTTGTTTTGCACAAGGGGGATTGCAATCATTGTGATGAGACAAACCATGTGATTTGTTGTTAGATATTTGCTGTTTGTTTTACTTTATCCAATACTGAAAAATGCTCCCTACAGAGTCTTTTTGCTAGGGTACGAAATGTACAATGTTCCCAGAAACAGCTGCTGGCTAAAGCAGGAGCTTCAAAAAGTTCATGGAAAAAAAGGCATTAAAGCACAGTGGAATTTTTCCATGAGATTTTGAAGTCTTCTTGCATAAAGTAAAAAAAATGTATTTCAAATGAATGTTCAGATTCATCAGAAATATTAATCATAATCACATTTTATTTTCAGTTCAATCAACTTTAAGTGTTTTTATTGCTTTTCCTGCTCTGTTGTTTGTTGTTACATGCCTTTAAGTTGGCTCTAATTCTTAGTGACCCCATATAGGATTTCCAAGGAGTGGCAGGTAGTTTTGAACGACTGATCTTGTAATTAGCAGTCTAGGGTAATTTGCATCACACCAGCCACTCATCTGTCAGTTTGTCTTACTGTGGTGACTTGTGAGTTGCTGTGATTCTGAAAGCTATGCCACCGGTATTTTAAATAACCAGCAGGTCACCCATGGTGGACAAGTTTCAGATGAGCTTCCAGACGAAGACAGACGAAGAAGAAAGAGTGACAAACTACTTCTGAATATTTAGGCACTCAAAACATTATGAATAGCAGAGAAACACTGTCAGATATAGTGCCAGAAAATGAGCCCCTCAGGTTAGAAGGCACTCAAAATGTGACTGGGGAAGAGCTGCCTCCTCAAAGTAGAGTTGATCACGATAACACAAATGGAGTAAAGCTCGTGGGAGAAAAGCCCAATGGACCTTCATTTGCTGATGGGGCATAACTCAAAATGAAGAGAAACAGCTGTAAACATCCATTGAAAATCAGAACATGGAATGTACAAAATATGAATCTGGAAATATTTGAAGTTGTCAAAAGTGAAACGGAATGCATAAACATCGATATCTTAGGCATTAGTGAGCTGAAATGGACTGGTATTGGCTATTTTGAATCTGACAACCACATGGTTTACTATGCTGGGAATGACAAATTGAAAAGGAATGGTGTTGCATTCATCGTCAAAAAGAACATATCCAGATCAGTCATGAGATACAATACTGTCTGTGATAGGATAATAGCCATGTGCCTACAGGGAAGCCCAGTTAATACCACTATTATTCAAATTTACGCAGCAACCACTAAAGCCAGTAAGGATGAAATAGAAGAATTCTCCCAACTTCTTCAATCTGAAATAGATCAAACTTGCAATTAAGATGTATTGATCATTACTGGTGATTGGAATGTAAAGGTTGGGAGCAAAGAGGAAGGATCAGTAGTTGGAAAATATGGCCTTAGTAATAGAAATTATGCTGGAGAATGCATGATAGAATCAGAATTCTATAATCAGAACTTACAAGTGACTTGTTCACTTCAAATACCTTCTTTAGACAGCATAACAGACGACTATATACACGGACCTTGCCAGATGGAATGCAGAGAAATCAAGTTGACTACATCTGTGGAAAGAGACAATGGAAAAGCTCCATATCATCAAAGAAGGCCAGAGGCAGACTGTGGAACAGACCATTAATTACTCCTATGCAAATTCAAACTGAAGCTGAAGAAAATGAAAGCATGTCCATGAGAGCTAAAATATGACCTGGAATATATCCCACCTGAATTTAGTGATCATCTGAAGAATAGATTTGATACATTAAACACTAAAGACTGAAGACCAGAAGAGTTGTGGGATGACATAAAAAAAATCATACATGATGAAAGCAAAAAGTCATAAAGAAGACAAGAAAGAAGGAAAGGTCAAAATGGATGTCAGAAGAGACACTGAAACTTGCTCCCAAGTGTAGAGATGCTAAAGCAAATGGAAGAAATGAGGAGGTACAACAGCTAAACAGAAAGTTTCAAAGATTAGCTCAAGAATATACAGCCAAAAATTACAACAAAATGTGCAAAGTTCTGGAATCAGAAAACCAAACGGAAGCACACACTCAGAATTTCTCAAGCTGGGAGAACTGAAGAAAAAATTCAAGCCTCGACTTTCGTTATTGAAAGATTCGCTGGGCAAATCATTGAATGATGTGCAAAGCATCAAGAGAAGATGGAAGGAATACACAGAGTCATTGTACCAAAAGGAAATGATTCATGTCCAACCATCTCAAGAGGCAGCATATGATCAAGAGCCAATGATACTGAAGCAGGAAGTCCAAGGTGCATTGAAGGAATAGGCAAAGAACAAAGCACCAGGAATTGATGGAATCACAATTGAAATCTTTTAAGAAAGTGAGGCGGCACAGGAGGCACTCACTCATCTCTGCCAAGAAATTTGGAAGACAACTATCTGGCCGACTGATTGGAAGAGATCCATATTTG
>NW_006408606.1:11919064-11985681 GCF_000296735.1 Chrysochloris asiatica | reverse complement strand
TTACTAAAGGTAATACAGAAATGGCTACAATTATACATTGAGAGAGAACTTCCAGAGGTTCAAGCTGGATTCAAAAGAGGCCGTGGAATGAGGGATATCATTGCTGATGTCCGATGGATCTTGGATGAAAGCAGAGAATATCAGAAAGATGTTTACCTGTGCTTTATTGACTACTCAAAGGCTTTCGATTGTGTGGATCATGACAAGTTATGGGCAACATTGCGAAGTATGAGTATCCCGGAACACTTTATTGTGCTGATGAGGAATCTATATATGGACCAAGAGGCAGTTGTTCAAACAGAGCATAGGAACTCCAAATGGTTTAAAATTAAAAGAGGCGTGTGCAAGGTTTTATTCTTTCATCATACTTATTCAACCTCTATGCTGAGCAAATAATTTGAGAAGCTGAGTTATATTCGAAAAAATATGGCATCACGATTGGAGGAAGACTCATTAACAACCTGTGATATGCATATGACACAACCTTGCTTGCTGAAAGTGAAGAGGACTTAAAACATTTACTGAAGAAGATCAAAGAGCACAGTCTTCAATATGGATACATCCCAATGTAAAGAAAACAAAAATCCTCAACACTGGACCAATAAACAACATTCTTATCAATGGAGAAAAGATTGAAGATGTCAAGGACTTCATTCTTCTTGGATCAACTATCAACACTCAAGGAAACAGTAGTCAAGAAATCAAATGATGTATTGCCTTAGGCAAATCTGTTGCACAAGACCTTTTTTAAAGTGTTGGAGAGCAAAGATGTCAGCTTGAGGACTAAGGTATGCCTGACCCAAGCCATGGTATTTTTCAATAACCTCATATGGATGCAAAAGCTGGACAGTGAATAAGGAAGACCATAGAAGAATGGATGGCTTTGAATTATGGTGTTGGAAAAGAATATTGAAAGTGTTATGGGCTGCCAAAAGAATCAATAGTTCCGTTTTGGAAGAAGTGCAGCCAGAGTGCTCCTTAGAGGCCAAGATGGCCAAACTTTGTCTCTCATACTTTGGACATATTATCAGGAGGGACCAATCGCTGGAGAAGGATATCATGGTTGGTAAGGTGTAAGGTCAGAAAAAAATGAAAACCCCCAATTAGATGGATTGGCCAAGTGGCAGCATCGATGGACTCAAGCGTGGCAACAGTAGTGAGGTTGGCCCAAGATCGGGCAGTGTTTTGTTCTGTTGTTCATAAGGTCGCTATGGGGCGGTACCAACTCAATGGCACCTAACAACAACAACATGGAGTAGTCTGAATAAACACAATCTCTTTTAACATAGCATTGCCTTTGGCAGTTAATATTTATTCAAATATTCCATAGTTTTAGAAAAACTTGAAAAGAAAAATAGAGTTCTAAATATTTGAATTAAAAATTGCATGATTGTTTATTAAGGCTTTTATTATATATAAATGTTTTACTTAAGCATATCTTTAAACAGTTAAAATTGAGTAAACTGATTAATATGCAAAGGGAAAAAATGAAAGCGATTTTCTCTACGTTTGGTTTGTTAAGAATAGGACTTGACAAAAAATGTGCATCCCTGGGACAGCTGCCAATGAATGGTAAGGGTTAGCAGAGAACAACTTAACATAGGACCAGCTATCAAATGCCATCCTAAGCAATTAAGAGGAAGCTTCATAGAAGAGAAAGTTGTGAACATCAAGGTCTTAGTACCATCATTTACACCTCTGCCCAACTTCCTCTTAGGATATAATGTCTAGTCAAAGATCCTCTAGATTGCTCCTAGAAGTCTTAGAGAGTGGTTCCCAGTCCATAAATTAAGATTCTGATTGGCGTGGAGTTGTAGTTATCACAAGAAGTTTGAAAATCCAAATGTGTTTAAACATTAAGGATTTGCATTTTTGTTGTTGATAAGTGCCATAGTCTAACTTATAATGACCCTGTGTAGGATTTCTGAGGAGGAGCTGGTGAGTTTGAACTGCCGACCTTACAGTTCAAACAGATCTTGTGGTCGAGTGTAGTGCACAATAGATTAAGGTTTTACACATACACATGCACACATTTACTCATATACATATTGATACTTTTCAAATGTGCATATATACAATTGTAATTTTAAAAGGTCACTGATATTACGTTTACTATTTATTTTCTCCTTCAACAGATGTTAAAAATACAATAATCATCATGTGTTTCTATGTGTATTTCTGGTGTGGTGCTGTAGGTTAAGCACTGGTCTGCTGACTACAAGACTGATGGTTAACCCCACCAGCTGCTCCTTGAAAAGATTATATACATGGTTGCTATGAGTCGGAACCAACTCAATAGCACTTAACAATGACATTTATAAGAAAGTGGAGGAGGGTGGTGATAAATAATGCTAAAACTGGATCTTTTAATTTGAAGTTTGAAATTCACAGTTTTAAGAAAAATTCACTTGAGTAGTTTTGATCTTCATAGGCTCCTTTTCTCACAATAACTATTTGAAGCCAGCTATTCCCCATGGTTTTGTCCAAAGAAAGGATCACAAGGGACCGTAGAATCACACACCATGGAAGTCTAGAATGTCCATGACTAGGCAGCGTAAGGAGAAGATGGGTTTGTCCTTTGAATATGTGCTTCTCTTCTTCATCCATAGATCATACACAATCTATACTATTCTTGAAAATATACCAGAAGTGGATATACTTCCCAATAGATAATGATCAGGCTGCCTTGTATGCACCTTGAAAGGGACTCCAATGCTCACCCTTATTTAAACTATCATATATGCCTGAGTGTTTAAAAAAAAAACAAAAGGACTAAAATAAATAGAGAAATAGTTAACTGATGGTACCTAGAGGGGATTCTAACCATTGTAATGAAACAAAGTATATGTTCTGTTGAATGCAAAACTGATGATCTGCCCTGTAAACTTTCACTCAAGACACAAAAACTTAAAAAAAAAAAAAAAAAGAATAGCCAGGTAAATTTATTGATGTAAAGGCACTAATATTGATTTGGTGCTTTTGTTCTACCTCCTAGTTCACTGGGTAGTTCCTGGTCCTTAAAAACTTGTGACTGGGCATCCCAGGTATAACAAATGGATCAATGGGAACACCAAACGATGAAGAAGGGTTAAGAATTGGTGGAGGAAATGGAATATGTGTCCAGTCACCTCTATGAACAAATGCCTCCTTTGCCATGAGACTAGAAGATATGGATGGTGCTTCTGAACATTTAGATCAAGGATTCTACAAATGAATCCAATCAATAGGGGTAAACTGCAAAACAGAATTTCAAATTTCCACAGAATTAATATTTTCTGGAGCTATTGAGGCTGAATGATATTTCTCTGATGAAATCTTAAAATAGTGAACAAAAACTATTCTTTCAATCATCTTTGAACCAAATTAATAGTTTAGCCTAACTAGAAAAGAATGTCTACATTACACATTATCTTCTTTTAAATCCTTTTCTATATCTAGTCAAATTGACTACAGCAACTCAAAAAAGTAGATGAAAACCTTAGCAGGCAATGAGCTGTGTTAATGGTGATAATTTGTGTGTGTGTGTGTGTAGAATGGTGATAATTTGTGTGTGTGTGTGTAGAAAAGTAGCACAAAACTTGAACAATGTAACTGATGCCACTGAGTTGTACATGTAGAAATGTTAAGGTGGTGTGTACACAAGTTCCAACTTACAGTGAAAGGTATCAAAGTGAATGTTAGAAAATTCCTTCTCCATTATACAGTTCTTATATCAGAGGCAGAGTCAGGAGATCAGAGTTTACTCAACATCAAAAATTAGAAGACTAAAATGAAACTGTGATAGGAAAAAATAAGCATATTTTTTTTTTAATGAAGACATTGTTTGTCTCATCCTTAACTAATTTATTGTAGAATCCCATATAAGTTATATTAAAGTTATATTAAATTAAAACTAACATTCACATGGTAAATACAGTAGGATAAGAAGGGGCTTAAAGACATGGCTGAGTGGCACAGGGTGTGATGCAAGAGAGATTCCTGTTCCTGTCCCTTTCTCTGAACTTTATGCAAAAAATTTTAATACCTCCAGAGCATTCCTGAGTGTACTTAGTCCTAACTAGTAGCTTAGTGGTTACGAATTGGGCTGATAACCTCAAGGTCGGCAGTACAAAACTACCAGCTGTTCCACGGAATGAAGCTTTCTGCTCCAGTAAAGATTTACAGCCTCGGAAACCCTGTGCAGTGTCACTATGAGTCAGAAATGACTCCACGGTACTTAACAACAACAACAACAATTCCATCTAGTATGTTTTAAATGGTGATGGGAACTTGTATTTTAACTTTTGTTGCCTATTACCATTGTTGTTATGTGGTGTTGAGTTATTAAGTGGTGTTGACCACACCTTCAAAGGAAAGACAGAAAGATTGAGGAAAGCAAAAAAGAATACAGAAAAGGCTTTAGAAGAATTTAGGGAAACATTACAAGAACAAACAGACAAAATAAATGCAAAATTCGAAACAACCCCAAACCTGAAAATAGAAGCTCAGAATATTAATACTAAGATCTTAGAAATGGATAATACACTGAAAGAGCAAAGGAATAGATCTGAAACAATGGAAGCCCGAATTAGTGACAAAGTTATTAAATTATTGATTAATTATGTTTTGGAGTGGTTACATAATTTAGCTAATAAATAGTTGGCTGTTGGTCATCAAAACTTGGGAGACCGTAACTCACATAGGCAGTATGTGAGTTAAACTGTGTAATCTACTAAAGATAGAATTAACCAAGGGTTTTTAATCAACTAGCTTTAATCAAAGAATACTTGGCAGAATTGGTTCAGAAAGCAGGCTTTACAGAGCTCTACACCCCGCACCTTGTGATGATGCTAAAGACAAAGTCTATCCAACAAAACAGTCAGCTCCAATGTCATTTATATTTTTGCCAACATAAACAGAATTCCTAAATCTGAACATCATTTGAGAGGGCTCTACAGATGTAAGTTCATTTTTTAGGTAAGTCTTGGAGAGATCTGAATGTTGGGGTATTTTGAAATAAAAAAAAATTTTGAGGCTTCCTTTTAGTTTCACTACAGATTGCTGGGAAGCACGCTCCTCTGCTGTTACATCTTATGTGACTATACACAATGGACAGCCTCTTCTCCATTTGTCTTGCTCAGAGTTATTGTACTAAAGCCACAGTCTCCACACTGATAATGAAATAATTTTCATGTGAGCAAACTGAATATCAAATATAAGTGCAATCTGAGAGAAGAAACTCACTAAAGGGGAATCAATTGTGGAAGACAGTCTTATGCTCTCTCTCACACAAACCAAAGTGTCTTATGATATATTTGTAAAAGTGATCTTTTGTCGCAAATTAATTGCCACTGACTATATTTTATTCCTGATGTGGTGCTATGGTTAATGCGCCAGACTGCAAAGCCATTTGAACTGCAAGATCGGTGGTTCAAGCTCACCATCTGTTCCTCGGAAACCCTATACAGGGTTGCTATGGGTTGGAATCGACTCGATGGCACTTAACAACAACAACAACTTTATCTAGGAGCTCTGGCAGCGTAGTGATTACGACTTGGGCTGCTAACTTCACGTTCAGCAGTTCGAAACTACCAGCCATTCCCCTAGAGAAAGGTGAGAGTTTCTGTTCCCATAAAGACTTACAGCCTTGGAAACCACATACAGAGTCACTATGAATGGAACGAACTCCACAGCATATAACCACTACTAACACTTAATCTAGATTAAAGTATTTCACAGCTAGCAATACTTAGAGAAAAATTATGACTTTAGTGGAATGGTCATTTTCTATTTCTAATTAAAAAAAAAATCTTACAAACTTTGACATGCATAGATTTAATGTGAATATCTTAAACACAAAATTTCTAAACAATAGAAATGCTGTAAATTGATAAATTAATTTCCTTTTGCCTCAGTGGTTACAAGTAATGGTTCTTTCCCCCACCCCCACCCCAATGGGCACATTTTGACTTGTCAAAGAAAAAAAAAAAAAAAAAGACAATTTGTAAACTAAAAGGACTGAATTAGATTTTTAAAAAGAAACTTGGACAAAGTAATTTGATCCTCAGAATTGATCATCAGTAAAATGCTTCATTAATTTCCGAAATGGAATATAGAATCTCAAGGGTAAGAAAAAAACATATAATTAGTCTTAGACCTTTTGTACACTTTGTCCTGATATAGGCAAGCTCCATGAGCCAAATTTCTCTTACACAAGGCACAGACTCTCCACTATGGTTAAAAATAACATGTATCAATCATGACATTACTGACATTTGAAGCCAGACAGCTTTTTGTTGTAGGAACTGTCCTGTGTACCTATGCCAAGGCCAACAGCACATACACACCTCTCATCCTGCCGTTTGTGACAATACAAAATGTCTCCAGATATTGCCAAATGTCCTTTGGAGAGCAAAATCACAGAAGCCGTCTATAGTGAAAAAGAATCAAGACTTTCAGTCTGTTGTCCAATAAAACTTTTGTCAAATACCCTTGGATATAGCAGCAATGCCAAGATGCTATATAAAAGCTTGTAGGCTCACAGGCCAGCATGTCCATTTTGTGTATTCAGATATGGATTATGAGCAAGGAGCTTCATGTACTCTTGTAAATGGGGGTCATCTGTATAACTGTGCCAGCAGCTGTACATCATGTGGTACTTAACACAACTGGTCCTCTGAGAATACAAGAGAGGGCTACAGGCAGCATCCTGCACAGGTTCCAAGCAATGACCAGAGGCCAGGCTTCATGTGTGCTCTTCAAGGTGGCAGAGTCTCTAAAGGCTGTGCTGAGAGATCCAGATTCCTCTATGATCCTAAAAGTGAACTCATTCTCTTAGTAAGATTATCTTTGTCACCAAAAGATGACTGCCCAGTTTTAGAAAACTTAAAATTCACAAGAGAATGTAGGTGGAATTTAGAACACTTGAAAGTGTGGCCCCATGGGTTTCTATTAGGCACAGCTAAGGGGGCAGATATGTGGCCCACCATACAGCGTGCCATATATCTAATGATTCCTCTTAATAGCCCAATTTCTGAGAGTACATTGCCATCAGCTGTACACAATCAAAATGCACTGAGTTTCCTTCTAACGAGCAGCATTGCCTAGCAAACTTCTTTTACAGATGTTTAGAGCTTTGTGGCTTTTTATTTACTGTCTTATTTTTATAGCCAGTGTGATCTTTCAACATATGACAAAACATACCAATGGCCTAGTAAACAATGCACCTAAAAATTATAACTTATAGAAGCCTACAGAAAGCCATAGGAATATTTAAAGCAGGTTTCTACATAACACATCTATAATTGGTTTTGCATTGTAGCTAATGGAAAACATACTTGCTCTAAACTAGGAAAATGAATTGCACAATCCACATATAGAAAACTAAAAATAATCACAATAAATAGAGTATGATTTTTATATTCCACTGTTGTGCACACACTTTAAACAGAAACACTTTAAGCAGACTCTTTTTAATCAATTCATTCTTGAGGCCCATAGACTAGCACGGGTAAGCAAAAGGGATCACTAGTCTGAAAGTCTCGTCAGTTGCACAGAGGTGACAGAAGAACTTGCTGACAGAAAGCAAGCATGCAATCACCCAAACTTGCTAAAAAAAAAAATCTTATTTTCCTATGGCTTTTGGGTTGACTCAAACTAATCCATTTGGAATAATAAAGCAAAGTTGACAAAATTAAAATTATTCTATATACTCTCCTAATTTTCAGTCCAGTAGATTTCAAAGCTGGCTGCACATCTAAATCATCCAGGAACTTTTTAAAAAAAATACTGGTACCCAGAGAGTCTGATTTAATTGGTCTGGGGTGGGGGGTCAAGATTTTTAGCAGTTTGAAAAGCTTGAGAAGTGCTTCTAATGTGCAGCCAATTCACTATCCTCTATAGTAACAATGGTAAGAACATTTGTGAATTACTAAATGTCCTTGTTACAATTAAAGCCCTTTTAGTGGCATTTTTGGGTACATTATACTGTATAGTGTTTCCAGTGGCAAATTTACTATGGTTATTTTCACTTTTCAGATGAAGATATATTAGTTTAAAAACATGCTGAAGGTTGCACAATTTATGGTCAGAGATGGCAGAACTCAAAATATGTCACTTTTATTCCAAGGTAAGGAATGAAATGAAAAATATCATATTTTGATGGCCATATTCCAGTGACGGAATTGTATAGCACTGTACAATAAGCACTCAACTGCTAAGTGCAAGGTTGGTGGTTTAAACCTATAAGGTGCTCCTTGGAAGCCCTATACAGGGGTGTTATGAGTCAGAATCAACTCAACGGAACTTAAAAACAACAAACATTCCAGTGATAAAGAATTAATCTACCTTGGATCGGAGCAGAACAACTCGACAATGGATAAAAAAATTCAAAGTCAGTCCCTAGCTGTTGAAAATGATAATCTATAAAGTCAAAGAATGGCAACTCTAAAAATGGGAGCACGTGTACTTTCAAACAGCAATGCTTTTCTTATACACATGAAGAAAGTTATAAAGGGCGCTCAAGATATATTTGCTAATAAGAATTCTGAGAGCAATAGGAAATACGTTTTGTAGAGTATTCTTTGTCATCTATGGAAGGAAAAAGTGCTAGTTAAGTGAAAGAGCACTATTGCTTAAATTAGCTACAAAGGAAATTACTATTTTTCCTGAGTTGTTGTTGTTGTTAAGTGCCATTGAGTAGAATCTGACTCTGTACAGGATTTCTGAGGAGCAGATGGTGGGTTTGAACCATCAACATTGTAGTTCACAGTTCAGTGCTTATTCAACAGCAATGCAAGTATAATGGGTAAGAAGATTTTTAAAAATTGTGCAAAAGGAGACTAACTGTATGAATAAAAAAATTTTATTGTATGCTAAAGAAGTATGCTTGCCATATAAATATCTTAAATAAAACATTGAAATACAAATGAAAATCAAAATAGAAATATGAGATATACTCATAATTATAAGAAAATACAAAGGAAATACTGAAAATATAAAGGATATCTGGAAAACATAAAATCATACACTCACACACATACACTGATAAACATATACACAGGTAATCCTTGACTTACTACACACTTGCATTGCAAATAACCACACCTACTGGGTTTTGGTTTGTCCAACATCTTATTGCTAGTAATGCATACTACATACAATGTTGCACCATGTAATTTGCTGATGTTGTCATTCTCATGTTAATCCCTAAAGACAGATAAAGATTGAATTTATAAAGATGCTGAAAATAAAAGGCAATGCTGTCGATTTAAAAAAAACAAAAAACAAACAAACAAAAAACTTAAAAAAACCAAAAAGTTATTCAACTTAAAGTCAAATTTTAACAGAGTTGTCAGAACAATATTTGTCCTATGTTGGGGACTATCTGTTTATGGGAGTCCTGGTGTGGCATTGTGGGGTTAATGTGCTGGACTGCAAAGTCAGTTTTAACTGAAAGGTTGGTGGTTCAAGCTCCTTGGAAATCCTAGATAATGTCGTTATGGGTCAGAACTGACTTGATGGCACTTAACAATGACAGCCTGTATATAATCAAGGCAAAATGTTGACTTTTAAATAATAGTCAGAATGGAAGCTAATAATGAAAATAATGAAGTCTGAGAGAAAAGCTGTTCTCTTTCCATGTCTTGTCTTCTGCTGTTATGAATTGAATTGTATCAACCCCCAAAATATGCTTAAGTCCTAACTTCTGTACCTGTGAATGTAATGTTGCTGGAAATATTTAGTTTATCAGAGGGTATTATCAGTTAAGTTAGTGAGATCCTACAGAAATAGGGTGGATCGTCATCCCTCTTGGGTAGTATATTATGAAAGGAGAAAACCAATATGAAGACAGAGTCATGCAGGGGGAAAACAGGTGCCAAGTCAAGATTCATGTAAGAGCCAAGGGAAATCAAGAAACACCTAGCACTACAATAGTTTTAGAATTGACAAAAAAGAACAATATATTTCTGTTCTTTTTTGTGTTTTGTTATGGCAATCCTAAGGTACTAGGGAACAAATTCAAAAGCTTGCAATACTGAAGGATTCTTAAGAAGAAATATTGAATGATTCAGAAAGCATCAAAAGAAGATAGAGAAAAGGCACTGTACCAAAAAGAAATGGTCAATGCTCATTTCAAAAGGTAGCACATGATCAGTATCCAATGGTACTGAAGGAAGAAGTCCAATGTGCACTGAAAGCATTGACAAAGCCCAAGGTTTAAGGAATTGATGGAATACAAACTGAAATCTTTTAACAAACTGATGCAGCACATGAGGCACTCAGTCATTTATGCCAAGAACCTGGTCAACTAATTTGAAGAGATCAATATTTGTGTCCATTTCAAGGAGAGGTGACCCGACAGAATGTGAAAATCATTGGGAGTATCATTAATGTCACAGGCAAGTAAAATTTCTTAAAATATTTTAAAATGGCTAAAACAATACATTGACAGGGAACTTCCAGAGGTTCAAGGCATATACAGACTAGGATATGAAATAATGGATATCATTGCTGGTGTCAGATGGATCTAGGCTGAAAGCAGATAACAGAGATGTTTATGTGGACTTTACTGACTACATAAGACTTTTGATTATGTAGCTCATGATAAGCTATGCACAACATTGTGGAGAGTGAGTATTCTGGAACACTTAATTGTGCTGAAAAGTAACCTGTACACAAACCAAGAGGCAGACATTCGAAAAGACAAGGGGACACTGAATGGTTTAAAAATAGGAAAGGTGTGTGTCAGGATTACATTCTTTCGCCATACTTATTCAATCTATATGCTAACCAGATAGTCTGAGAAGCATATTATATGAATGAGAGCATGGTTTCATGATTTCAGGAAGGCTCCTTAACAACCTGCAATATGCATATGATACAACCTTGTTTGCTGAAAGTAAAGAGGACTTAAAATACTTACTTAGAAGATCAGAGATGACGGCCTTTGGAATGGGTTACACTTCAATGTAAAGAAAATAAAAATCCTCACTAGTAGAGCAATAAATAATATCAAGATGGTGATGGTTGGTGGTTATGTTATGAGCCAGTACCGACTCATAGTAACCCTGTATAGGGTTTCTGAGGCTGATAATCTTTATGGGAGCAGAAAGCCTCATCTTTCTCCCATGGAAAGGCTGGTGGTTTCGAACTGCTGACATTGCGATTAGCAGCCTGACTCATAACAACTACACTACCAGAGCTCCTTAGCATCATGATAAATAGGATAAAGATTTAAGTTGTCAAAGACTTCAATTTTCTTGGCTCCACCAACAACACTCATGGAAGCAGCAGTTAAGAAATCAAATTACGTATTGCATCAGTTAAATAGCCTGCATAGACCTCAAAGGGTATTCAAGAGCAAAGATATCAGTTTGAGGACTAATGTGTACCTGACCCAAGCCACAGTATTTTCAATAGTCTCATATGCATGTGAAAGTTGGACAGTGAATAAGGATGACCGTAGAAATATTGATGCATTTGAGTTATAGTGTTGGAGAAAATATTAAAGTTACTAAGGACTGCTAGAAGAACAAATAAATCTGTGTTGGAAGAAGTACAGCCAGAATGATCCTTAGAAGCCAAGAGGGCCAGACTTTGTTTCTCACACTTTGCACATATTATTATGAGGGACCAGTCCTTGGAGAAGCATATCATATTTGGTAAAGTGGTGGGATAGAGGAAATGAGGGAGACCCTGAACAAAATGGATGGCCAGAGTGGCATCAATAATGGTCTCAAATGTAGCAGCAATTGTGGGGATGGCACTGGACTGGGGGGTGTTTCATCCTGTTGTACATAGGGTTGCTATGAGTTGGAACTGATGCGAAAGCACTTAACAACAATAAAAACATTATGAAATCTTTCATCATTTTTGTTTCTTCTATCCTAAATGTTAGCTAATGAAAATAAAACTTGAGATAGCCTAATTTTATTTTATTTTTTTCTTGTTACAGGGAGCTTCAACTATCAATGGACTATTTATTACAAATTTACAATCTCAGACACTGTAATCTAACAGTGAAGGCAAGTTTATAAAGAAGAATATTAACTACTTCCTTTAAAAGGGGCCTTTCTTATATTTGAAGTGAAGTTTTACAGGTAGGTAACTACATGATTTAAATGTTTCAAGCTATAGTTATCAGTATGTCTTGCAACAATTAAAACTGGTAAATTTTTCCATTCAGTCTTCATAAAGACACTGTAAGTATTAGGGGAAATGTAAAAAAGATTTAAGATGTGGTCTGTGTCCTCAAGAAGATTACAAAAAAACTTGCAAAGAAGAGGCAGGGCAGATGAAGAAAAATAGAATTGAGGTGTAATTCTCAATCAGTTTTCAGCTTTTGTGCTAAGCAGTTTGTAGTATGATACATCCCAGCTCACTAATATCAAGTTGATACCAACTAATAGTTACACTATAAGACTGAGCAGTACTGCTTCCCTGGGATTCAAGTGTTATGAACATAGACTGCCTCATCATTCCTTCATGGAACTTCTGATGAGTTTGAATTAACCACCTTCTGGTTAGTAGTTCAATGCTTAACCCACTGTTCCACTAGGGATCCTTGTACAGCATTTAGTTTGTCCACCAATGTGTCTGTCAGTTTGTAGTACATTGGTATCTTGTGTGTTGTGATGCTGGAAGCTATGCCAACAGTAGAACAGGGTTCAGGAGAGCTTCCAGACTAAAACAGACAACTTCTAAATGTTTGGCCACTAAAAACCTTATGAAGAGCAGTGTAGAGCATTGTCAGATATGATACTGGGAGATGAAAACATTATGAATTTCCAGATATACTGAAAATTTCCAGATGTAGTGCTAGAAGATGAGCACCTCAGGTTAGAAGGCAATGAAAATATGACTGGGAAAGAGCTGCCTCCTTAAAATAAGGTTGATCTAATGACATGAATGGAGAAAAGCTTTGGGGACTTTCATTGGTTGATGGGGTACAACTCAAAATGAAGAAAAACAGCTGCAAACATTCAGTAATAATCAGAACATGCAATATACAAAGTATGAATCTACGAAAATTGGAAGTTGTCAAAAATGTGACATAATGAATAATAATAAGTCCTAAACTGCTACTCAGAAACCCTACACAGGATCACTATGCATTGGAAACAACTCAATGGCACTTAACTACAACAGTGGGCTGAAATGGATGGTGTTGGCCATTTTGAATTTGACAAAGAGTTAGTTTTCCATGCAAAGAATACTAAATTCAAAAATAATACTGCATTTATCATGAAAAAAAAATTTCAAGATCTATCTTGAAGTACAACGCTGTCTGATAGGATGATATCCTTAAGGCAACAAGGAAGGCCTGTCAATATCACTACTATTCATATTTAAAGACCACATATCTGTCAGTATGTCATACTGTGGTCTCTTATGTGTTGCTATTATTTTGGAAGCTATGTTACTAGTATTTTAAATAGTATCAGGATCACCCTTTGCGGACAGGTTTCAGCTGTGCTTTCAGTGTAAGACAGACTAGAAAAAAGGAAAGATGGACTACTTCTGAATATTTACTCACTTATGTATAGCAGTGGAAAACTGTCAGCACCAGAATACTGAATACTGAAGCATGATGAAGAGCACCAGAATATTGTCAGATATAATGCTGGAAGATGAGCCCCTTAGACTGGAAGGCACTCAAAATAAGACTAAGGAAGAGTTGCCTACTAAAAGTAGAGGTGACCATGATGATGCAAATAGAATAAAGCTTTCAAGACCTTCATTTGATGATGGAGCACAACTCAATATGAGGAGAAACAACTCTAAGCACCCAATAATAATGGGAACACAGAATGTACAAAGTATCAATCTAGGAAAATCGGAGGTTATCAAAATGAAATGGATTGAATAAACTTCTATATCCTAGGCATTAGTGAGCTGACATGGACTGATATTAGTCATTTTTAATCTGACAATCACATGGCTTACCATGCAGGGAATGAAAAGTTGAAGCAGAATGCTGTAGTAGTCATTATCAAGAAGAACATTTCAAGACCAATCTTAAAGTACAATGCTATCCATACACCTACAAGGAAGACCAGTTAATACAATTATTATTCAAATTCACACGTTAACCACTAAAGCCTATTGTGATGAAATTGAAGAAGTCTACCAACTTCTTCAGTCTGAAATTAATCAAACATGTAATCAAGAGGTATTGATAATCGCTAGCAATTGGAATGCAAAGGATGGAAATAAAGAGGAAGACATTAATTGGAAAATATGGCCTTGGTGATAGAATCGATGCTGGAAATCACTGTCAGCTGCTCTGCAGTAGAAAGATGAGACTTTCTGCTCCTGCAAAGATGTAAAGCCTCAGAAACCCTATATAAGATCTCTATGAATAGGAAATGATTCGATGGCACTTAACAACAACAAAGCCAATGATGATGAAATTGAAGAATTCTACTAATTTCTTTGGAGTCCTCGTGTGGCGCTATGGGTTAATGCACCAGACTGCAAAGCCATTTGAACCGCAAGGCTATGGGTTGCTATGGGTTGGAATAGACTTGATGGCACTTAACAATAACAACAACAACAAACCAATATCTTCAGTCTAAAATTGATCAAACATGAAATCAAGATGTGTTGATAATTACTGGTGATTGGGATGCAAAGGTTCAAAATAAAGAGGAAGGCTCAGTAGTCAGAAAATGTGGCTTTGCTAATAAAAATGATTCTGGGAACTGAATGATAGAAATTTGCAGGACCAATGACTTATTTATTGCAAATACCTTTCTGGAACAACATAAAAAGTGACTCGACATACGGAACTCATCAGATGAATTACACAGGGATCATTTGTGGGAAAACAAGGGTGGGAAATTTCAATATTATCAGCAAAAGTAAGGCAAGGGCAGACTGTGGAACAGACTGTCAATTGCTTCAGGATGCAACTGAAGAAAATTACATGGACTTCAAAACCAAAATATACGCTCAAATATACCCCACCAGAATTTAGAAACCATCTCAAAAAAAGATTTGATGCATTAGACAGAAATGGCGAAAGTACAGAAGAGTTGTGGGATGCCATCAAGAATATCATACAGGAAGAAAGCAAAATGCCATTATAAAGACATGGAGTAAAGAAAAGACCAAAATGGAAGTCAGAAAAGACTCAGAAACTTGTTCTTGAGTGTAGAGAAGCTAAAGTGAATGGGAGAAATGAGGTAAAAGAGTTGAATCGGAAATTTCAAAATGCAGGTTGGGAAGACAAAGTTAAATATTACAATGAAATGTACAAGGACCTGAAGTTAGAAAACTAAAAGGCAAGAACATGCTTAAGCCTAAAGAAATGCAGAAAAAATTTAAGCCTTGACTTGTGGTATTGAAGTATTTTAAGGGCAAAATATTGATGGATACAGAAAACATTAAAATACCAAAAAGAAATGGTTGATGCTCAAACATTTCAAGAGATAGCATATGACCAAGAACCATTGGTATTGCAGGAAGAAGACCAAGGTGCACTTGAAGGCATTGGCAAAACTCACGGCTCCAGGAACTGATGGAATACAAATTGAAATCTTTCAACGAACTGATACCACACAGGAGGCACTCACTCATCTATGACAAGAAATTGGAAAGACAGCTACCTGGCCAACTGATTGGAAGAGATCCATAATTATGCTCATTCCAAAGAGAGGTGACCAGTAGAATATGGAAATCATTGGACAATATCATTAATATTACATGCAAGTAAAATTTTGCTGAAGATAATTAAAAAGCAGTTGCAACAGTATATTGACAAAGAACTGTCAGTAATTCAAGCTGGATTCAGAGAGGATACGGAACTAGGCATATTATTGCTGATGTCAGATGGATCTTGGCTGAAAGCAGAGAATACTAGAGAGAAATTTACTTGTGCTTTATTGACTATGCAAATGCTTACAGCTGTGTAGCTTATGATAAATTATGGATAACAGTTTGAAGAACTTGTATTATAGAATACTTAGTTGTGCTCATTTGGAATACGTACATAGGCCAAGAGGCAGTTGTTAAACCAGAACAAGGGGACATTAATGATTTAAAATCAGGAAAGATGTGCAACAAAGTAGTATCCTTTCACCATATGTATTCAATCTGTATGCTGAGCAAATTAATCCAGAAGCTGGATTTTATGCAAATTAACATGGCATCATTATTGGAAGAAGACTCATTAAGAACTTGAGATATGAAGTTGACACAACCTTGTTTGCTAAAGGTGAAAAGAACTTAAAATACTTATTAATGAAGACTAAGGACTAGAGCTTTCAGTACGGATTACACCTCAATGTAAAGAAAACAAAAATTCTCATAAATGGATCACTAAACAACATCATAATAAATGGAAAAAGATTGGAGTTGTCATACTTGGATCCACAATCAGAACACATGAAAGCAGTAGTCAAGAAATAAAAGATGTATTGTGCTAAAACAATCTGCTTCACAAGACCTCTTTAATGTGTTAAATAGCAAAGATGTCAGTTTGAAGAGTAAGGTGCATGTGACCCAGGCCATGATATTTTCAACAGCCTCATATGTATGTGAAAATTGGACAATGAATAAGGAAGAATAAGGATTGATACATTTGAATTATGGTGTTTGAAAGGAGCATTAAAAGAAGAACAAACAAATCTGTGTTGGAAGAAGTACAATTAGAATGTTTCTTAGAACCCAGGATGCTGAGACTTCATCTTTCATAAATTGGACATGCAATCAGGAGGAACCATCTACACCCTGGAGAGGATATTACTCTTGGTCAATGAAAAGGAAGAAGACACAAATAACATGGATTAACAGTGGAGGCAGCAATGTTCTCAAACATAATATGATGCAGGATCAGGCAGTTCATTGTTCTGTTGTGCTTAGGGTCACTCTGATTCGGAACTGACTCGGCGGATCTAACACGTAGCTTATACAAAATACCCCTGTTGATATTAAGCATGGTGTAGGAATACATAGAATGATGTGAAAATGAGAACTCAATCTAGTTATAGGCTCTTTCATTTAAGAGGCATATCTGTCCAGTCCACAGAGAAATGAATTAGTTCAACTCGCCTATTTCCAAATATAATAAGCAAACTTTCTGACTTACATGATACTGAAAATTGTAATCCATCTCTGAATAAAACTATTTATAGGAGAAAGGAATTATGTAAATGTGAAGCATTGGCAAAAGGATATCTAATTAGAAAGAAATAACATACTTATCCTGTTACTCAACTTTGAAAAGAGTAAGAATACAGTAGAAAGGTATTATCACACATGCAGTTAATTCACCCAAGGCCAACATCACATTGATTTCAGCCAAGTTAATGTCAACAGGTAAAACAAAATCATCAAGCAGTGGGTAGAAATCAGAGGACATCATACCATCAATATAAATTACATCTCTGAGTCAACACACTGCACAGATGGCAGGGGACTAGTAGCATAAACCTGCACCTTTCAGACCTCAAAAATGTTGAATAAAACAGCCTGTCTATTTGCACAGGTGAAGATCCCACAGCTGTCCTGGCATAGTTATTGCTAGATTTGAATTTGTTTAAAAGCCATAATATGTTTTGACAAAAAGTCAGACAAAAATGTTAAGACAATTTAAAAAAAGAAGAAAAAGAAATAGAAGACAGCCCAATAGAGGTACTTTAATAAATGGGAAAATTTATATTTTCCGATTCTGAATCTTATTAACATTCCTTAGTCACTAAAAGACTTAAACTGAAGATCATTATTTTTTTTACCAGAATATTAGCATCTTTACACTCTACTCCTTTCATTGGATGCAACTTTTTATACACATTTGATTTTTTTTTTGCAAATAAATTTGAACTCAATTTTCTTTCACAAATGGGTAACCTTTTGTGGAAACCTTCTGTAACTTCTCGTGGTGCTGAGCCGATTTCAGCAAGGTAATGTATATGACACACCTGCAAAACACTATCCCAACTCCAAAGTAAAATGGCATCATCATCAATAGTAATTAGTAACAGAATAGATTTGAATTATTTTTTAAAATAAGTAGCGGTGATATTTTAAATGACAGTGTAGGAATGAGCACTTGACTGCTAACTGCAAGGTCGCTGGTTGAAATTCACCAGGTGCTCCTCAGAAATGGTATATGGAACTGACTCAACAGCACTTAACAACAAGGTTATGATGATTTTGGGTTCAGTGTGTTCATTAAGAAATAACAAACTTATTTCAAGACCCATGAATACAGTGATCAACCATAGCAGCTTGTGAGGATGTCTCTAAAAGTCCTGCAACACAGGAAACACCTTTGTTGTTGTTGTTGTTATGTACCATCAAGATGGATCTGACTTATAGGGTTTCTGAGGAGCAGCTGGTGAGCTTGAACCACCAATCTTGTGGTTCAAATCGACTTTGCAGCCCAGCACATTACACACAGCACCACAACTAGAAAGATTGGTTACCTTACCTACTACCTACTTTAAAACAGAGTAATCAGGAGGGTTTCTGTCATCATTTACAGAATATTACAGTCTGATTAATAGCTAAACTTTTAAAATAAGTAAACAATTTTAAAGTTTCACAATAAAAAAATCACTTACTTTTTTAAAGTACAAATGTCAAAAGGTTTGAAGTCCTTTAAATTATTGGAAATTTTTCTTATTTTCAAAAAAATTAACCATCACTGAAGAGAAATTAACTGTCTTCAAACATTTTGCTCATGATACCCTGCCACACGTCTGCCAAGAGTTGCAAACATTTAAAATAAAACCATCCAACTGGTGTTAGAGGAGAATACGGAAAATGCCATGGGCTGTCAAAAGAACCAATAGATCTGTTTTGGAAGAAGTGCTGCCAGAGTGCTCCTTGGAGGGCAAGATGGCCAAACTTCATCTCTCATACTTTGGACATATTGACCAGTTGTTGGAGAAGGATATCATGTTTGGTAAGGTGGAGGGTCAGAGAAAAAGAGGAAGACCCCCAGTAACATGGATTGGCTAAGTGGCAGCATAGATGGACTCAAGTGGGGCAACAGTAGTGAGGTTGGTCCAGGATTGGGCAGTGTTTCGTTCTGCTGTGCATAAGGTTGCTATGAGTCAGTAGTGACTGCGTGCGACCTAACAACAACAAGTATCAAAGAAAGAAAAGGTCATTAAAGAAGACAAGAAAGAAAGAAAAGACCAAAATGGATGTCAGAAGAGACTCTGAAACTTGCTGTCCAGCATAGAGCTACTAAAGCAAATGAAGAAGTGAGGACGTACAAGAGCTGAATAGAAAATTGCAAAGGTCAGGTTGAGAAGACTAAGTCAAATATTATAACAAAATATGCAAATGCCTAGAATTAGAAAACCAAAAGGGAAGAATGCTCTCAGCATGTCTCAAGCTGAAGGACCTGAAGAAAAAAATTCAAACCCGGATATGCAGTATTTAAGGATTTTATGGGCAAATTACTGAATGATGTAGAAAGCATAAAAAAAAAAAAAAAAAAGATGGAAGGAATACACAGAGTAATTGTATCAAAAAGAAACAGTAGATGAGCCAACGATACTGACGGAAGAAGTCCAAGGGACATTGAAGTCACTGGAAAAGAACAAAGCACCAGGAAAGGTGGAAACAAATTGAAATCTTTCAACAAACTGAAATAGCACTGGAGGCACTCACTTATCTATGCCAAGAAATTTGGAAAACAACTACCTGGCCACATGACTAGAGAAATCTGTATCTGTGCCCATTTCAACGGGATGCAGAAATCATCAGACAATATCACTGATATCCCATGCAAGTAACGTTTTATTAAAAGTAATTAAAAAAATGGCTAAAGCCATACATTGACAGGGAGCTTCCAGAGGTTCAAGCTGAATTCAGAAGAGGACGTGGAATGAGAGATATCATTGTTGTTGTCAGATGGATCTTGGCTGAAAGCAGAGAATATAAGCAAGATCTTTACTTGTGCTTTACTGACTACACAAAGACTTTCAATTATGTGGCTCATGACAAGCTATGAACAACATTGTGATGTCTCAGTATTCCAGAACACTTAATTGTGCTCATGAGGAACCTTTACATAGACCAATAGGCAGTAGTTTGAACAAAACAAGGGAACACTGAATGTTTTTAAATTAGGAAAGGTGTGTGCCAGGGTTGTATTCTTTCACCATATGTGTTCAATCTGTATGCTGAACAAATAATCCGAGAAGCTCGGTTATATGAAGAAAAACATGGCATCAGGATTGGAGGATAACTCATTAACAATCTGTAATATGCTAACATTGCTTGTGGAAAGCCAATTAAGACTTAAAATACTTGTTAATGAAGATTAAAGATCACAGCCTTTAGTATGGGTTGCATCTCAATGTAAAGTAAACAAAAATCCTCACCAGTGGACCAATAAACAACAGTCATATCAATGGAGAAAAGATTGAAGTTGTCAAGGACTTCCTTTGGCTCAGCTCAACCATCAACACTTATGGAAGCAGCAGTCAAGTAATCAAACAACATGTTGGATTAGGCAAATTTGTTGCACAAGATCTCTTTAAAGTGTTGAAGAGCTAAGATGTCAATTTGAGGAATGAGGTGTTCTGAACCAAGCCATGGTATTTTCAATAACTTCATGTTGTTGTTAAGTGCCGTCGAGTCGGTTCCGACCCATAGCGACCCTGTACAGGGTTTCTGAGGCTGTAAATCTTTACGGGAGCAGAAAGCCTCATCTTTCTCCCACAGCTCATATGCATACTAAAGTTGGTGAGGGAATCAGGACGACCAAAGAAGAATTGACTCATTTCAACCACGGTTTTGGAGGAGAATATTGAAAGTACCATGGACTGCCAAAAGAAAAAACAAATCTGTGTTGCAAAACTACAGCTAGAGTGCTCCTTGGAAATCAGGATGGCCAGATTTCATCTTTCATACCTAGGACATATTATCAGGAGGGGCAAGTCACTGGAGAAGGATATCATGTTTTATAAAGTGGAGGGTCTGAGAAAAAGAGGAAGACCCCCAACAAGAGGAACTGGCACAGTGATGGTAGCAATGGGCTCAGGTGGAGCAATCATTATGAGGTTGGCCCGAACTAGGCAGTGTTTCATTCTATTGTGCATGTGGTTACTGTAAGTTGGTACTGAATCGATTACACTTAACAACAACTATCACATTGTAGTACCTGGGTGGCTCAAATGGTTAACACACTCGTTGCTAACCAAAAGGTTAAAGTATTAAGTCCACCCAGAGGAACCACGGTATTTTAAATCACCTCACATGAATGTGAATGTTGGAAGGGAATAAGGAAGACTAGAAAAAACAATGCATTTTAATGATGCTGTTGGCAAAGAATATTGAAGTTAAAATAGAGTGCCAGAAGAACAAACAAATCTGTCCTGGAAGAAGTACACCTAGAATGTTCTTTAGAAGAGAGGGTAGTGAGACTCTATCTATTGTACTTTGGACATGTTATGAGGAGAGATCAGTCCCTAGATAGGGATATTATGCTTGGCAAAGTGGAGGGTTAAGGAAAAAGAGGAAAAACCCCAAGGAGATGAACTGACACACTGGCAACAAGAATGTGGTTAAACATAACAACAATTGTGAGGATGGCACAAGAGAGAGCAGTGTTTTATTCTGTTGTGCATAGGGTCACTATGAGGCAGCACTGACTTGATGGTACCTAACAATAACAGTCATTGAAACCCTATGTAGCACAGTTCTACTCTGACACACATAAGGTCACTATTAATAGGAAGAAACTCAAAGAAAACTGGTAGTGGACTATCAATATAGAAAACACAATTCTATCTTGTTTCAGGAACAATTCCTATCCCTAGGTATCGATTCCAAATTAAGTGAATTACTCAGAATACAATGCTGCAAACTATAGAAAATAAGAGGAAAAAAATTAACCAAATGTACTACATGTGACTCAATTATGATTCCTCTATTTTATAAACTAAGAAAAGCAAATCTAATGCCACTATCATGTTCAGAGTAATAACATCAAACCAGTTTCTGTATTCAACACTTAGGCACCTAACAACAGCAATGGGCATAGCAACAATTGTGAGATTGGCCCAAGACCAGACAATGTTTCATTTTGAATCAGTACCAACTCTTGATAGCACCTAATAACAACAGTTTCTGTATAAAGCACCACTTCCCTCACTCAGGAATGATAGATAGCTCACTGCAGTGGTCCATTTATGAAAATATCAGTATGAATCATCCCTATAACTTCACACAGCTTTTACTTGATAGGGCTATGTACTAAATAGGGAAGAGTTGGCAAACACTAGACCTCCTAACTCCCCTACTCTTCCATATTAACTCATGCTGATGTATAAGCAGTTACAGTCTATAATGTCCTTGGCATGATGAACTCAGCTACTCCAAGAAAAGTACTGACAAGATTTTCAGTTATGTCTTTCTTATAAACAGATTATTCCTCCAGGTAGAAGAAGAACTGCATAATATCCCAGCTAGCATAAGCTTAGTGTGCTGAAGGGATAGGGGTAAAGGGCCAAGAGGAGAATAAAAAGTGAAGGGTTTTGGGTTGAAGTGTCAAACTTATACATGGGCTATAAAAAATGTTTTCTTTTTAAAGAAGGTATTTTGTTTTGTTGTTTTAGGAAATATGTTTTGAGAGAAAGCTACATATGAACTGTCAAGGATTATCAGAAATTGCTCAACTCATTCTCTCAGAATATACTAGGCAAAACAAAAGACACTGGACTGAGGCATTTCCCTTGTTTTAACTTAGTTCCAGGACATGTAAGTAGGGACTTCAGCAATTCATGAAAAATGGAATTGAAAGATGATAGAATTTTTCCATGAAAGTTTTGAAGTTTCCCGGTAGAATCTAATAGAATAGTGGTGGCGGTCAGTTCTGACTCATAGCAACCCTGTCTAGGGTTTCCGAGGCTGAAAATCTTGAAAGGAGCAGAAAGACGGCCTTATCTAACTCCTGCAGAACAGGTGGTAGTTTTGAACTGCTGACCTTGAAGTTAGCAGCCCACCTTGTAACCACTATGCTATTAGAGCCCATTATCTAATAGAATACCAGATCCCAATTTGCACATTGAACATATTTTGTTTTATTGTTTCCATTCTTCATATTTGTTCCTTGGGTTGGGTATATTAGCTCCTTCATACGTATGTTAACATGTAAGAAAAAAACACCAGTACAATCTGCTAGTATTTATTCTCTCTGCTTTAATAAAAGTGCTTTCAGTTGTTTTTATACTAGTATCCAGGTATCCTCTGAACAGTCAAATTAATATAAATAACACATGTGGCAGAAAATTCTGTTAACATAATATGCATTTTGAACATAAAGGAATTAAGCTATAATGTGGCCCAACTCTTGGAGAAAATTCAGTGAGTACATGTTTCTGTCTGCTTGAATAATGTACATAAACAATCTCCAAATAACTTTGATTCATAGAGAGATGAGAGAGCAAACATTGGTCATTTCAAGACACAAAATAGGGCTGGGGGACAAAGAAGATCACAGGGACTTTAAGCCAAATATTGCAAATAAAGGAACAGGCATTTTACATACACAGACATAGCATTGGCAAAAGCCCTATATGGGGCAGATGTTGCAGAACTCAGTCATGTGTTGCCAATAGGGAAACAAAAACAGAATTTCCTATTAAAAAAATTCAAAATCCAGTCATCAAGTCATATATTATTTGGTGATAAACTGTCCCGTATGTTAAAGACTAGGTTCTAGATGGAATACCATGTTTTCGGCAACGACATGGTACATTGCTTTCATATCTAAAAACACATGTTAATTTCAGTCCCTTCACTTCTGTTGCCACTATAAAGCCAAATTCATATACTAGATTGACTAACAGAAAAATGTTAATTTTAGTTGATGCTGTAGCAGTGTACTGATGCACATTCATTTACTAAATATAAGGAGTAGCTTAAACAGCAGCCTACAGCAGGATCCAAAAGAGATGTATACATATAGATGTATAATATATAGACATATAGACATGTACAATATGTATACATACAGACATGATATGATAAATGATGACAAAATTCTGACTTAAATTGAATTAATTCAGTAAAATGCAAATTGATTTTAGCCCTGGAAAAGTCTCGAGACTGTCCCTCACTGATGTGTTGAGTTTTTGGACTGGTACTCAGCACACATCTGTCAAGAATACTCTAGGATTTCTGATACCTGGTCAAACCTAGTGCCACAAGTTTTGGGACTGGGAGGCCACGCACTTAGTGAGCCTCAAGGGTGAACCTAAAGCTCAGTGAGGTCTTCAAAGGTCAGTCACTTTTTGCTGAAGCACAAAGTACTTTTCATTCTAAAGGTATTACTAAGGAACATCTGGTCCATGGATGAATGGCTTTGTCACTTACAACTTGCCCTAGCTCAACCCCTGACCCTGGATGGAAAAGTTGCAGATAGAATTACCAGTTCTCAAAGCTTCCTGTCTTTCCTCTTACTTCATGATTTGCAGAACACCAAACCTCAAATCAGTAATCTATCCTTTTCATCTGTTACAATTGAGCATCAAGGTCACAGTAATCAGTACCACCATAATCACTGTAAATCAGAGTTTAATAAAAGGAAATAAAGACTTAAGAAAAACAATCTATTCATCTGACAAATTTTTATAGTGTAAATAAGTAAAATTGGGTGTGGAAAATTGCTGTCAATTCTGGTTCTTATTATTTCTTGTACCATAAGGAAATAGAAAACTAAATTACATATGTAGAGTCCTGGTGTGGTGCTTCGGGTTCAGGCATTGAACTGCAAGGTCAGTTTGAACTACATGGTCAGCGGTTCAAAACTTACCAGCGGCTCCTTGGAAACCGTATACAGGGTCACTGTGAGTCGGTACCAACTTGATGTCACTTAACAACAACAACATATGTGTGGAGCTATAATATGTAATGGACCAAAAGGTCGACAGTTCAAACTCACTAGCCATTCTTCAAAAACCCTATACAGGGTCTCTATGAGTCAGAACTGACTCAACAACATTAAACAACAACATATCTATACACTAGAAATAATGACCTGGTTTGCTAACTCAAAAAAAAAAAAAAATTGTCCAGTGAAAGTCATGAATAGCAGTAGAATTTCATCTGATAGAGAGATGGAATATGAGCTCTTCAGGTTGGAAGCACTCAAAATATAATTGGGGAAGTGCTGTTTCCCCAAAATAGAGCACACCTAAATGATGTGAATGGAGCACAGCTTTCCATAAAGTCATTTTCTGATGTTGTTGTTATTGTTAAGTGCTGTCCAGTCAGTTCCAACTCACAGTGATCCTGGTAGGGTTTCCGAGGAGTGGCTAGTGGGTGTGAACTGCTATAATTGTGATTAGCAGTCAAGTGTATATCCCACAGTCCCATATCAGGACTCAATTTGCTGATGCAGCACAACTCAAAATGAGGAAAAAAACAACTGTAAATGTCAAAATGTGAAATGTATACAGGATGTATCTATGAAAATTTAAAGTCATAAAAAAATGAAATGGAGCAAATAAAAATCTGTATCCTAGGCATTAGATAGATGAATTTGACTGGTAGTGGCCATTTTGAATCAGACAATCATAGGGTCTAGTATGCTAAGAATGGCAAACTGAAGAACAATGGCATCACGTTCATCATCAAAAAGAACATTTAAGATTTATCCTAAAGTACAACTCTGTCAGTGATAATACTCATAAGCCTACAAGTTAGACTAGATATTGCAACTATTATTCAAATTTAGGTATCAACCACTAATGCAAAAGTTAAAAATTCATTAAAATTTTAAATAACTTCAGTCTGAAATTGATTTAAAATGCAATAAGGTGCATTGATAATTACTGGAGATTAGAATGTAAAACTTGGAAACAAAGAAGGATCAGTAGTTAGCAAATACGACATTTACAACAGAAATTATGATGGAGACCATATGACAGAATTTTGTAAGGATTGCTTATTCGATATACTTTACTCAACAACATAACTGACAATCATATACATAGATGCTAGATGGAATACATATGAATCAAGTTGACTACATGTGTGGAAACAGATGATGGAGAAGCATAATGTCTTCAGTGAGAATGATGCCATGTGCCAACTGCAGAGCAGACCATCAATTGCTCAAATTTAAGTTCAAGTTAACACTGAAGAAAATCAAAACAAGTTAAAATTAAAATGAAGACAAGAGCCAAAATTTAATTTTGAGTGTGGTGGTGGTGGTGGTGGTTATTTGCCATGGAGTTGGTTCTGACTCATAGCGTCCTTATATAGGGTTTCTGAGGTTGTAAATCTTTATGGTAGCAGAAAGTCGCATCTTTCTCCCATGGAACCACTGGTAGTTTTGAACTGCTGGCCTTGAGATTAGCATCCTGACTCGCAACAACTATGCTACCAGAGCATCTTAACCTTGAGCATATCCCATCTGGGTTTAGAGACCATCTCATGAACAGATGTGATGCTATAAACACTAATGACTGAAGCCTAGACAAGTTGTGGGATGACAACAAGGACATCATGCTTGACAAAAGCAAAAGATTATCAGAAAGAAAGGAAAGAAAGAAAAGATCAGAATGGATGTTAGAAGAGACTCTGAAACTTGCTCTTGAATACAGAATCACAAAAAACAAAAGGGAGAAATGATGAAGTAAAAGAGCTGAAATTTTCAAAAGGGGGAGGCCTTGAGATTATAAAGAATTCTAATGAAATGTGCAAAGATCTGGAGTTAGAAAATCAATAGGAAATAACACACTCAGCCTTTCTTAAGATGAAAGAAATTAAGAAAAAAATCAAGCCTCAATTTGTAAAGTTGAAGGATTCTATGGGCAAAATATTGAATAAATATGGAAAGAACACATAAAGTCACTGAACTAAAAAGAATTAGTCTACATTCAACCATTTCAGGAGGCAGCATATGGTCAAGAATGGCTGGTATTGAAAGGAGAAGCACAAACTGTACTGAAGGGATCTTGTCTAAAACCAGTCTCCAGAAATTGACAAATTAGCAATTGAGATGTTTCAACAAATTGTTTTTAACACTGGAAGTACTTACGTCAAAAAATTATGTCAAGAAATTTGGAGAACAGATGTCTAGCCAACTGACTGGAGGAAAAACATATTTGTGCTAATTTCAAAGAAAGGTGATCCAATAAAATGCAGAAATTAGTGAACAATATCACTAATATCACATACAAGTAAAATTTTGCTGATGATAATTTTAAAAATGAGTACAGCAGTACCCTGGCATGGAATTATCAGAAATTCCAACTAGCTTCAGAAGAGGACAAGGAACAAGGGATATCATTGGTGATGTCAGATGGATCTTGGCTACAATACCAGAAAGAAATTTACCTGTGTTTCATTGGCTATGCAAAGGCATTTAACTGTAGGAATCATAACAAAATTTAGCTAACATTTAAAGTAATAGGAATTGCAGAATGCTTCATTGTGTTAATGTGGAATTTGTACATCCACCAAGACACAGTTGCTCATACAAGATAAGGAGATACTGTGTGGTATCCAATCAAGAAAAGTGTGTAACAGGTCTGCATCATTTCATCATAATCTGAGAAGCTGGACTACATGCAGAAGAATGTGACATCAGGATTGGAGAAAGACTGATTAACAAGCTGTGGTGTGTACATGATATAACCTTGCTTGCTGGAAACTAAAAGTATTTGAAGGATGACCTTCAATATGAAGCACACTTCAACATAAATAAAACAAAAATCTCCACAAGCAGACCATCAAGCAATATCACGATAAATGAAGAAAATATTGAAGTTGTCAAGAATTTCAGTTTACTTGGATCCACAATCCATACCCTGAAAGCAGTAGCCAAAAGAAATCAATATGACGTATTTCAAAGGGAAAATATGCCACAACCAACCTCTTTAAAGTGCTAATAGGCAAAGATGTCACTTTGAGGACTAAGATATGCCTGACCTGACCCATGATATTTTCATTTGTTTCATATGCATGCAGAAGCTGGACAATTAATAAAGAAGAATGAAAAAGTATTGGTTCATTAGAATTATGGTGTTTGTGAAGAATCTTGAATTGACAGTAGAACACACAAATGTATCTTGGAGTAAGTATAGCCTGAATACTCCTTAGAAGTAAGGCTGGCAACACTTCACATCATGCACTTTGGACATGTTTTCAGGAGGGTACCAGTCCCTAGAAGGGGACATCATACTTGGTAAAGTAGAGGGACAAAAAAAAAAAAAAGAAAAAAAGAGGAAAGCCCTCAACCTAATAAATTCACACAGTGGCTGCTAAGAATGGGCTCAAACATAACAATGACTGTGAAGGTGGAAGGTCCAAACAGGGTTTTGTTCTGTTGTGCATTTGGTCAATATGAATCAGAGTCAACTCAACAGTGGATAGATGATAGATAGATAGATCCATTCTCAGGGTGGCATAAGCATTTAATAAATGGCTACTAACTTAAAAGTTGGAAGACTGAACTCATTTAGCAGCTCCACAGAAGAAAGGACTAGAGATCTACTTTTGTTAAGATTATAACCAAGAAAATCTTAAGAAGCAATTCTAGTCTGTACCATATGCAGTTGCCATGACTCAGAGTCAATGGATAGAAAGAGTCTGGATAGTTTTTGATTTTATAAATTCATATATTCCTTCTAATTCTCATTCTGCATAATGTTGATGTTTTATTGCTGTTATTAAGGCCATAGAGTCAGTTCCAACTCATTGAGACCTGTGTAGGGTTTCCAAGGACTGGCTGATGGGTTTAAACCAAACTTGCAGTTAGTAGTCCAGTAATAATGTAGAGAACAATTAATTACATTTAATAACATTGAAATTTTCATGCAAATAAAAAGATCAATTGGTGTCTTCTTTAATCTCTGTTTTCATGTTACAATGATGGAATGTGATGTACTCACTTCATTTGCACAAACTCTTATTTCTCAATTTCCCAACAAATAACATACATTCTCTTTACAGGACTACCTATTGTTGCTGTTGTTAAATGCCAATAAGTCAATTCTGACTCATCGTAACCTGTAGAGGGTTTCCGAGGAGCAGCAGATGGGTTTGAACCACCAACCTTGAGGGTCGCAGTCCAGTGCTGACCCCATTGTGCCACATCAATACTCACTCTACCTAGTATTTCATTAAATCCAAGGTATTAGTCTTTTAATATTTAAACATGAATACTCTCTAGAAGAACTGAGGTTAAAAAAAAAAAAAGATAACGTAAACATTACAGATTATTCATAATATGATATAAACTAAATGTACAAAAGAAATATGATTTGACTGGAAAATATTTGAATAACTCATCAACAAAGGTAATAAACACTGGACTGCTAACGGCAAGGTAAGCAGTTGAAACTCACCAAAAGCTTCTCAGAACCCCTATATATAGTCATTATGAGTCAGAAACAACTCGATAGCATACCACAACAACAAAAATAGAACTGATGTTGAGACTAGAATTAAAAAGGAGAAAAATAAGAACTTTTAAAATACATATAAATATTCCTCAGAAACACTGGAGTAAAATCTACTTACAAAGTTGAATGAAGGAACCAGACAGAGATTTTTTTTTTTTTTTCTTCTAATCATGATTTAAAGAACATAAGGAATTGGTCTTAAATATAAAGTTAAAACATAAAGAAATCAAAGGATAATGCTTCTCTTATGTAGCTAAAGGAGAACTTCATAAATATATTTTAAACTGAAGCCAAAATACATGACCTCTACACAAATGTCCTCTGTATCCTTCATAAATTAAAAAAAATTACTATAATGCATTTGTTGTTGCTGCTGTTAAGCGCAGTCAAGTCAATTCTGACTCACAGTGACCCTGCATAGGGTTTTCAAGGAGATGCTGGTGAGTTTCAACTGCTAACCTTGTGATTCAAACTGACCTTTGGTCTAGTGCATTATTCTACAGCATCACAACATGACTCTACTATAATGCATTATAGTTTTTGCTGCTGTTAAATGCCACTGAATCGTTTCTGACTCATTGTGACCTAGCATAGAGTTTCCAAGAAGCCAGTGGTGGATTTGAAGCACCGAACTTGTAACTCAACTGATATTGCAGTAGCGCATTATTCTGTAGTGCTACACCTAGACCCCACTATAATGCATTGTTGTTGTTATTAAGTGCCGTCAAGTTGGTTCTGACCCATAGTGACCCTGTATAGGATTTCTAAGGGACAACTAATGAGCTTGACCTGCTGCCCATGCATTTTGTTGTTGTTATTTTTGTTAGGTGCCAGCGAGTCCGTACCAACTCATAGCGACCCTATACACAACAGAACTTAACACTGCCCAATCCTGGGCCAACCTCACAATTATTGCCACGCTTGAGCCCATTGATGCTGCCACTTTGCCAATCCATCTCACTGGGGGTCTTCCTCTTTTTCGCTGACTCTCCATCTTATCAAATATGATATCCTTCTCCAGTGACTGGTCCCTCCTGACAATATGTGCAAAGTATGAGAGATGAACTCTGGCCTGCCTGGCCTCCAAAGAGCACTCTGGCTGTACTTCTTCCAGCACAGATCTGTTTGTTGTTTTGGCAGTCCATGGTACTTTCAATATTCTCCTCCAACACCATAACTCAAATGCATCAATTCTACGATCTTCCTTATTCATTGTCCAATTTCTGCATGCATATGAGGATACTGAAAATATCATGGCTTGGGTCAGGCATACCTTAGTCCTCAAAACGACATCTTTGCTCTTCTATACTTTAGAGAGGTCTTGCACAGCAGATTTGCCTAATGCAATACATTGTTTGATTTCTTGGCTGCTGCTTTCACGAGTGTTGAAGAGTTGTGGGATGACAATAACAACATCATACAGGAATAAAGTTAAAAGTCATTAAGGAGACAAGAAAGAAGGAAAAGATTAAAATGAATGTCATAAGAGACTCTCAAACTTGCTCTCCATACAGAGATGCTAAACTAAATGGAAGAAATGAGGAGCTACAAGAACTGAACAGAAAATTTCAAAGGTCAGCTCTAGAAGACAAAGCCAAGTATTACAATGAAATATGCAAAGATCTGGAGTTAGAAAACCCATATGGAAGAACATGCTCAGGATTTCTCAAGCTGAGGGAACTGAATAAAAATTCAAGACTTGACTTTCAGCATTGATGGGTTATCTTGGCAAATTATTGAATGATTCAGAAAGCATCAAAAGTAGATGGAAGGAATACACAGAGTCACTGTACCAAAAGGAAATGGTTGATATTTAACCATTTTAAGAGGTAACATACGATCAAGAGCCAATGATACTGAAGAAAGAAGTCCAAGGTGCATTGAAGGAATTGGCAACGTACAAGGTATCAGGAATTGGTAGAATACAAATTGAAATCTTTCAACAAAAGTTAGGCAGCACTGGAGGCACATACTATCTATGCCAAGCAATTTGGAAGACAACTATGTTGCAAACCGATTGGAAAAGATCCATGTCTGTGCCCATTCCAAAGACAGGTGACCCCATGGAATGCAGATATCTTTGATATCCCATGTGAATAAAGTTTTACTAAAGGTAATACAGAAATGGCGGCAACCATACATTGACAGAGAATTTCCAAATGTCCAACCCAGATTCAGAAGAAGACGTGGAATGAAGGATATCACTGCTGACATCAGATGGATCTTGGCTGAAATCAGGGAATACCAGAAGGATGTTTACCTGTGCTTTATTGATCAAGCAAAGGCCTTCGATTGTGTTGATCCTGACAAGCTGTGGACAACATTGTGAAGTGTGAGTACACTGGAACACTTAATTGTGCTCATAAGGAACCTGTACATGGACCAAGAGGCAGTTGTTCAAAAAGAACATGGGAACAACCTGTATGCTGAGTAAATAATCTGAGAAGCTGGGTTATATGAAGAAAAATGTGGCATCAGGATTGGAGGAAGACTCATTAACAACCTGCAATATGCAGATGACACAACCTTACTTGCAGAAAGTGAAGAAGGCTTCAAATACTTACTGATGAAGATCAAAGACCATAGCCTTTGTTATGAATTGCATCTCAATGTAAAGCAAACAAAAATCCTCACCACTGGACCAATAAACAACCTTCTTTTCAATAGAGAAAAGATGGAAGTTGTCAAAGACTTCATTTTTCTTGGAAGCTGTCCCTGAATAGAGATACTGATATCAAAGTATTTTTTCAAAAATTTGCAAAGTTGGACTTGGCCAGCTCTGGATTAGCTCTTACTAGGAGAAGCAGCTGAAAAGACATGTGGGGTAAAGAGGAATGGAGAAAAAAAAGAAAAGAGAGATTAGTTATCTGTGTGGTCCAGACAGGAACAGTGGACATTTTGAACTTTCTTAGGAGGCTGTGAAAGCAAGAGACTTATAGGTGGCACAGAGGTATATGGCTTATTGGTGGAGAGAAAGTAGTAGCCAGTTTTTGTTTTTCTTTCTTCTTCATTATTCTTTACTATTTTATTTCACTGTTGTTTTCTGGTGTGTTTGTGGGTGTATTTTCTTTTCTTGCCTCACCTAACAGGATACAGCAACTGCAGTCATACAGCTCAGGCACAGCTGTATCCTCTAACAACCCCACCAAATGGGCTAAAGACAATACCAACTGCTATAAACTGCATCAAAGACAAAAACCAATGCCAGATAAATTCACCCTGAACTGAAATGCATGAGCAGCGAACAGTGAACAGAGAATGGCAAATAAGCTCATCTCTTGATCAAACCCAGAAGTAGACAGTTGCTAAGTGATTAATAATACACCAACATACATTCAACACCTTAATAAAAACAACAACACATTATCTCAAAAGCAGCAATTTCTGCTCACATGAAGAAACAAAACATGAGAGCAAAAGGCTAAGCTAAAAAATGTTTTTGAGGAAAAAGAGGCACTGAAAATACCTGAAAAAGAATTCAGGAGAATGATATTGAGATACCTCTAAATGACTGAAAGAAAGGTTGAGGAAAACAAGGACAAATTCAGAAAAATACTACAGGAACAATGAAACAAAATAGATAAAGGATAAGAGGCAATGCAAAACCTGCAAACAGAATTCCACACGGTTTATACTATGATATCAGAAATGGACAACACAATGACAGAGCAAAGGAGTAGATTTGAATCAATGGAAGCCCAAATTAGTGAGCTTACTAGTAATCTCTCAATACTAGTAAGCTAGAAGAACAATCAGAAAAAAATAATGAAAAAATCTGAAGAAATCCTAAGATTCACGTGAGACAACACTAAGAAGAATAGTCTACTTGTGATCAGAAATCCAGAGCAGAAAGGAATAATAATAATAATAAAAAGATAACTGAAGATCTTCTGGAAAAAAAATTCACTAACATAACGAAAGATGAGAAGATATGCATTCAAGAAGTAATGCTTAACAGAATAGACCCCAAAATAAAATCACTAAGATATACCAGACTCAAACTCTTCAAATTTAAAACAAGGAAAGAATCCTGAAAGCAGCTCAGGAATGTAGCCTACGAAGAAAACCCAATACAAGAATACAAACAACTCAATTAATAATAATAGTTATGCTCAAAAGTGCAGAAAACAACAAATGCTGGTGAGGGCATGGAGAGACTTGAACCTTCCTACACTGCTGGTGGGAATGTAAAATGAATGGTTCAACCACTGTAGAAAACATTGTGATGCATCCTCTGAAAATTGGAAATAGAAATACCTTATGACCCAGCAATACCCATTCCTCCTATCCTATATTGTTTCATTGCCATGGTTACAATGCCCTCATGCATCATCAACCAACCAAGGGGTATATCCTGCAAGCCTGCACCCCAGTCTTCAGAACACAGGCCCTCTCCCTCTCGGGGTCTGAAGTCCCCAGCCGCTCCATCTCGCCACATCATCATCTCTGCCTCTATCTCTGGTGTCACTGCTTCTCTGGCTAGGGGCCCACTCTCCGCTTTTCTACCTTCATGGTCCCAGGGACCTCCACTCCTAGTCTGCAAAGTCAATCACTCCCCTCCTTTTGCTACAAAATGTCTACTTTTACATTTCCAACCCTCACAATCAGTCCTGATAACAATTATTCTCTGTTGTATCACAAGAGATCTATCTGCATCTCATTTCATCAGCCCCACATAGATAGATTGGATACTACTCAGTGGAGATTCTACCTTCCTCCATACCCTCTAGATCTGGTTCTCTATTGAAAGCTTGTAAGCCAGTCACTTCTTGCCTTTGTAGCCCCCCACTTTGGGTAGCCAGTATCCTAGTTGTCCATCCCTGTCTACTCTGTATGGAAGGGGCGGGAATGATCCTTGCTGTAAAGATTTGTTCCCTTTTTTGAGCTACTGCATCCATAGGTGTACGTCAAGTTCATCAAATTGTATCAGATTACTCTTTTTTTCCTCTTCTGTCTTCTAGTGGAGCTCTGATCATCCAGTCATTGAAGCCAGGTCAAGTGGGTATTATCTGAAAGTGTGGGTGTTCTTATGCATATGCCCTCTCTTCTTATCACCTGGACGCTTCACTCTCTACTCTAGTCCTCTATGGCCCAAGAGTCCCCACGTCTTGCCAAACTGCTGGCCAACCAGGTCTCCACCCGGGTTCACAAGAGTCTATTCACATTGTAGGGTTTAGCTTGCAGCTTCATTGCTGATTTTCCCTCACTTCCCCTTATCGGTGATGAACGTGGTCACCAATCAGAGCACACATTCCCACTGAGTCTTAGTCTTGGAAGGGGGTTTGCCTTGATGTCTCCTGGGCAAGCAAATTGCTTGTTCTTGTAGTAATCAGTCAGACTACCTATATTGTTTTGTATTTTTCCTGTTGGTCTTTCTTTCAAGAAGTATCTTCTGTTCTTCTAGCCATTCCAGACTTGTCTGCTTGTCCTTTCAAGTGGAAAATTTCCACCTCAGAAGATTCTGGACTTGGTTTCAGGATTCCACCTATGGCCTTATGTAATGCAGAGGCTCTGCAGGAAGCCTCCTTCCCTGGGCACGTTGTAGACCCATTTTAGGTATTCCAATCAGTTACAGGCAGAAGACGGACTTACAAGCTTTCTATGGTAATATTTCTGGCTATTCCTTTCTCTCCCTCTCAAGGGTCTATTTTAGAATGGTATGTCAGGGAAACCAAGATTCAAAAGACAGGCAATAATCTTAACATTATTTCCCCCCATTTCCCAATTCCAACCATGACTCAATCCCTGTTTCCCAGAGCCCTGTTGTTGCAAGGCTGTGCATATATCATTATTTACCTCTGTTCCACTTAACCCATGCACACCTGCTTAATTGTTCTCACATTCTACTCCCCCTTCTTGTGTATTGCTACCCTCCCTAGCACCCAAACTATCCTGTGTGTATTCCCTGCCCTGTGCTCCACCTTCCCCTCCCTCCCCTCACTCCATGCCCACATCCAGTAACTAGCAAAGAATCCCCCCCCACCCCTCTTTAGTATGGTTTCTTTTATTTAGTCTTTTACAGTAGTGGTCCTATGCAGTATTCCTCCTTTTTTACTAACTAATTTCACTCAACAAAATGTCCTCAAGGTTATGTGGTGGCTTGCAGCTTCCTTGTTATTCTTCAAGGTAGCATAATATTCCTTTGTGTGTATGTAGCGCAGTTTGTTTATAGATTCTTCAGTTAATGGGCACTTTGGCTGTCTCCATCTTTTTGATACTGTAAATAGTACTACTATGAACATTGGTGGGCATATATCTACTCATGTTATGGCTCGTATTTCTTGTGGGTAAATACCAAGTAGAGGAGTTGTTAGATCATAAGGTATTTCTATTTCCAACCTTCTGAGGAAGCACCATATTGCTTTCCAGAGAGGTTGGACTATTTTGAAGTCTCACCAGCCATGCAGGAGCATCCCAGTCTTTCCACATCCTCGCCAGCATTTACTGTCATCTACTTTTTGATCTTTGCTGCTATTGCTGGTGTCAGATGACATCTCATTGTTGTTTTGATTTGCATATCTCTAATGGCTAGTCCTGGTGTGGCACTGTGAGCTAAAGTGCTGGACTGCAAAGTCAATTTGAACCACAAGGTTGGTGGTTCAAGATCACCAGACACTCTTGTAAACCCTATACAGGGTCGCTATGAGTCAGAACTGACTCCATGGCACTTATCAATGGCTACTGATCGTGAACATTTCTTCATATGTTTGTTGGCTGTCAGATATCCTTCTTGGTGAAATGTCTTTTCATGTCCTGTGCCCAATTGTTAATTGGGTTATTTGTCTTGTTCTTGTAGAGGTGTTGTAGTTTCCTATATATTTTAGCAATAAGTCCCTTGTCTGATGTGTCATTGCAAAATATTTTTTCTCATTCTGTGGGTTCCCTTTTTACTCTTCTGGTGAAGTCTTTTGATGCACATAAGTTTTTAATTTTTAGTATGTCCCAATCATCTAGTTTGTCTAATTTTGTTTGTGTAGTTTTTAAAATGTTTGGTAGTCTGTGTATTCCCCGAATTAGTGCTCTCTTAATTTTCATCGATGGCCTTCATAATTCTGGGATTCACATTTAGGTCTTTAATCCATGTTAACTTGGTTTTTGTATAAGGCATGAGGTGAAGGTCTTGTTTCAATCTTTTGCATATCACTTTCCAGTTCTGCCATCAACATCTGTAAAGACTATCACCTCCCCATACGATATAATTAGGCATTTTTCAAAAATCAGTTGGCCGTATACAGACAGGTTAATTTCTGGATTCTCAATTCTGTTCCATTGATCGATGAATCTCTCATTGTACCAGTGCCAAGCACTTTTGACCACTGAACTGTGTAATAACTTTTGGAAGTGGGAAAGTGAGAGATTTCCAACCTTATTCTTCTTATTAAGCAGTGCTTTGCTTATCCTGGGTATCTTTCCTTTCCATAGAAAGTTTGAAATTGTTTTTTCCATCTGTTTGAAGAATGTCGTTGTTGTAATGTGTATTGGGATTGCATTATATGTGTAAATTGATTTGGGCAGTATTGACATTTTCACAATGTTAAGTCTTCCTATTCAGGAGCATAGTACATTCTTCCATTTTTGTAAGTCTCTTTTGGTTTCTTATAGTAGTGTTTTGTAGTTTTCTTTGTATAAATCCTTTGTTTCGCTGGTTACATTTATTCCTAGATATTTCATCCTTTGGGAGGGTATTGTAAATGGTATTACTTTCCTAATGTCCTTTTCTATGCTGTCATTTTTGGTATAGAGGAATCCAATTGATTTTTGGAGTTGACCTTATATCCTACCATTTTGCTAAATCTTCCAATGAGGTCTAGTAACTTTTTTACTGAGTCTTTGGGGTTTCCTACATATAGGATCATATCATCTTCGAATAGAGAGAGTTTTATTTCCTCTTTGCCAATTTGGATGCCTTTAATTTCCCTGTCTTGCCACACAGCTCTTGCTAAGACTTCCAGTTCAATATTGAGTAGGAGTGGTGACAAAGGGCATCTTTGTCTGGTTCCTGATCGCAGAGGGAAGGCTTTCAGTTTCTCTCCATTGAGAGTAATGTAGGCTGTTGGTTTTGTATATATGCTTTTAATTATGTTGAGGAAATTCCCTTCAGTTCCTACTTTGTTGAATGTTTTTATCAGGAATGGATGTTGGATTTTGTCAAATGCCTTTTCTTCATCAAGCGATAAGATCATGTGGTTCTTTTCTTTTTTCTTATTAATATGGTGGATAACATTGATCGTTTTTCTAATGTTGAACCATCCCTGCAACCTGATATGAATCCCACTTGATCATGATGTATTATCTTTTTGATGTCCTGCTGGATTCTGTTGGCTAGGATTTTGTTGAGCATTTCTGCATCTATGTTCATGAGGGATATTGGTCTATAATTTTCTTTGTTAGTGATGTCCTTCCCTGGTTTTGGTATGAGGGTTATACTTGCTTCATAAAATGTATTAGGACGTTTTCCATCCTCTATATTCTGGAATAATTTGAATAGAATTGGTGACAGCTCTTCCCTGAATGTTTGGTAGAATTCACCAGTGAAGACATCTGTGCCTGGACTTGTTTTTGGTTGGGAGTTTTCTGATTACCTGATCAATTTCTTCTTTTGTTATGGGTCTGTTGAGGTTTTCTACTTCACTTTGTGTAAGTTTAGATAGGTCGTGTTTTTTCAAAAAAGGTGTCCATCTCTTCTAAGTATTTAAGTTTGTTGGAGTACAACTCTTCATAGTATTCTGTTATTTTCCTTTTGATTTCCTTTGGTTCTGTTGTGACATCACCCATGTGGTTTCTAAAGCATGTTATTTGTGTCTTCTCCATCTTTTCTTGTGTTAGGTTTGCCAATGGTCTATCAATTTTGTTAATCCTTTCAAAGAACCAGCTTCTTGTCCTGTTGATTCTTTTTATAATTTTTCTGTTTTCTATCTCATTTATTTCTGCTCTAACCTTTATTTATTTATTTATTTTTCTTTTGGTTGCTGTAGGTGCTCTCTGTTGTTCTGTTTCTAATAGTTGTTGATGCTGTGTTAAGATTTAATTTTAGTTCTTTCTTCTTTTTGGATATGTTCATTAATTGTGATAAATTGTCCTCTCAGCACCATTTTCGCCGTGTCCCAAAGATTTTGGTAAGTTGTGTTTTCATTCTCATTTGTTTCTAGGAACTTTGTGAATTCACATTTAATTTCTCTACTACCCAGTCACTTTTCAGCAGGGTGTTATTCAGTTTCCATGTATTTTACTTGATTTTGTTGGTCTTCCTATTGTTGATTTCTAATCTGATAGCATTTTGGTCTGAGAAGATGCTTTGTAGTATTTTAATATTTGTAAGTTTATGGAGGTTTGTTTTGTGGCCTAAGACATGGTCTATTCTGGAGAATGTTCCATGTGCACTGGAAAAGAATGTGTACTGTGCAGTTGTTGGGTTGAATGCTCTGTACACATATATGAGGTCCAGTTGGTTGATTGTGTTGTGTAGTTCTTCTGTGTCTTTGACAAATTTCTTTCTGGTTGTTCCATCCATTTTTGAAAGCGGTGTATTAAAATCACCCACTATTATTGTAGATTCACCTATTCTTTCTTCAAATCTATTAGAGTTTGCTTTATGTATTTTGGAGCTCTTTTATTGGGAGCATAAATATTTATTATGGTTGTGTCATCTTGTTCAATTGTCCCTTTAATCATGAGATAATATCCATCTTTATCTATTATACTAGTTTTTGCCTTAAAGTTTATTTTACCAGAGATTAGTACTGCTACTCCTGTTCGTTTTTTATTGCAAACAGCTTGGTGTATTATTTTTCCATCCTTCGACTTTTAATGTTTTTGTCTCTGTGTGTGAGATGTATCTCTTGCAGACAGCATATTGAAGGATCTTGTTTCTTATCAATTTTGCCACCCTCCGTCTCTTAACTGGTGCATTTAATCCATTATAGTCAGTGCAATTATCGATAGGTATGGATTAATTGCTGACATTATGTGTTTTGTTTTGTTTTTTGTGGTGTTGCTGCTTTCTTTATTTTGTGTGTCTTTCTTTTGCTGAGTTCAGGATTGTTGTGTTCTTTCTTGTGAGTTTCTTCACAGTTTTAATGTTTCCATGTTTTTCTTGGTTTTTCATTTTCTTGGTATGTGTGAAGTGCTCATTTTCTTTGAGGTTTCTTACAGTCCATTAAGTTTTCCCTCCATTCAGTGCAGTCTATTTTATCCTGAATCAACCTGACCTTCTCACCAACAGGATCTCTGTTCCTACATGTTTATCTTCTTTCACATTGTAATTGTTTTGATCACAGACTAACCTCCCAGATTCTCTGAATTTGTTCTTATAGTTTTGTTCTTTTTCTTGACTCTTTCTTTTGTCAATTTATGTCTGGGAGGTGCTGCCATGTATGCCAATCTCTGGTTGTTATCTGTTCTTGTTGATTCTCAGTCCACAGAACTCCCTTTAGGATGTTTTGTAGTGCAGGGTTGGCTTTAGCAAAATCCCTTAGTTTTTGTTTATCCTGGAATGTTTTGTTTACACCATCATATTTGATTGATAGCTTTGTTGCATAAAGGATTCTTGGTTGGCAGTTCTTTATTTACAGGATTTTATATATATCTTCCCATTGCCTTCTTGCTTGCATGGTTTCTGCTAAGAGATCCGAGCTTAATCTGACTTGTTTGCTTTTGTATGTAACACTTCTGTTTTCCCTAGCTTTTTTCAGGAGTGTCTCCTTATCTTTGATTTTGGAGAGCTTGATTATGATATGCCTCGATGATTTCCTTTTGGGGGTCTATCCTTCCTGGAGTTCGTTGAGCTTCTTGAATGTTTATCTTTTCACTTTTCAAGATGTTACAGAAATTTTCTTCCAGAAGTTCTTCAACTATTTCCTCTGTGGCCTTGTGTGATTCTTCTTGTTATGGAATGCTGATCATTCTTAAGTTATTTCTCTTCATGTTGTTCAACATACATCTTAGAACTTCTTCAGATTTTTTAATCCTTTTTTCTCTTTGCTCTACTATTTTAGTAGTATTGAGAAATTTGTCTTCAAGCTCACTGGTTCCACCTTCCATCTCTTCTATTCTATTCCTTTGTCCTTTCAGTGTATTTTCTATATCTAATAGTGTATTATTGATCATTTGTACCTCTTTCTGTAGGTTTTGAATTGTTTCCAATGCTGTATCTATCTTATTTGCTAGCTCCTGTAGCACTTTCCTGATTTCTTCTTTATTTTTCTCAAGTCCATTGTAAAGTGCTTTGAAATATTTTAAAATTATTTTTCTGATTTCCTTCTCAGACAATTTCCAAGTCCTGCCCTCCTTCCAAGTAGTCCAGGTCTACATCTAGGTCATTTGTCTCAGATAATTTATCTTGTTTCTGGACATGTGCTGATATGGTCATTTGCTTTGGCTTCTTGGACATGTTTATTGTTTATCTGTGGCCTTAATACTTAATTGAGTATGTGTTTTGGTATTTTTCATTCTGATTGCTTCCAGATAGATGTGATAAGGATGTGTGCTTCCCTAGTCACTCTTCGTATTGCTTAACTCAGAGTAACTTTCACAGGTGTTGTCAGCCTCCCTGGTATATTGCAGGTGGTACTGGTTCTTGCCTGGGTTTTGGTGTTTTATAGAGTGTGATTGTAGTTTGACTATATGGGAGCAGTTGCTATCTCTTCTTGGGTAATATAGGGAGAGAAAGAATCTCTCAAAGGTAGAAGGGGGAGCATAAAGCAGCAACAACAACAACAAAACTAGACTGGATACAGTAGTCTATAATATCAGAAAAGGGAGATAATGGAGAAGAGGGAGAGAAGAAGAAGAAAAAATCTGCAGCTTAATATGAGTATGACTTTAATGTCCTCTTTCAGCTTCTTGCCTTCAAAGCTGCCTGAGAGATTTCAAGATGCCACTGTTGGTTGTTATGCTGTATCTCAAGATTTAATTTAATTTTTGGCCTGTTTTGTTTTTAAACTGTCTTTCCCTCTCCACGCCCCTTGTTCTGGCTTTTCTGTATTAACAAAACAAAACAAAACAAAAAACAAGACAAACAGTTCTGTGTTGGCTCTTGGGCTGAGAGTATCTATGCACATGCGTGGCAGAAGAACCCACAAGTGGTGTGGGTGGGGGATGTCCTCTCACTCAGGTCCCACCCACTAATCACCAGAATGGAGGTGCACAAACAATGAACAGATACCAAAAAAAAAAAAAAAATCAGAACAATCAAAAGTGACAGTATATTGTCCACTTTTGCTCTAAAGTTCCTGGAGTGTTTTTCCATGGTGTGTCTGCTCACCCACTTGGTCTTGCCATTTGGTCTTGCCTAAGATGGCTCTGGGTTGCCGATCCCAGAAGATTTAAAAATATGTGATTTCTTACTTTTGCTACAAGTTTCACTAGATATAAGTCTTCAAACATTTTAAATATTCTTATCTATGTGGTTATGAGTTTTGAAGCTCTGCCATGAATCTGCTTTGCCTGGTGTTCTGTGGTATTGTTGATGGCGAACCTCACTGCACCTCCACCCTAGCCGCCATCAATCCCCACCTCAATACGGCCCAGCAATCCCTTTCCTGGTATATATCCACAAGAAATAAGAGCCAGGGCATGAGTAGATTTATGCACATCACTGTTATTTGCATCACTATTCATAACAGCAAAAAAATGGAGACAGCTTAAATACGCATCAATGGGAAGAGTGCATAAACCATCTTTGGTTTATGGAATACTATGCAACATTGAAAAACAATGATGAATCTGCAAAATGGCTCACAACATGGATGAAACTGGAAGACATTATGTTTAGTTAAATTAGTTAGCCACAAGGGTACAACTATTGTAAGAGACCAATATTGCAAAAACTTAAGAAAATGTTTCTATTTTAAAGAACATCCTTTGATGGTTACCAAAGGGCAGGGAGATTAATTCACTGGGTAGACCGTAGATACATGCTAACTTGGGTGACAAGGAGGGCAGTATACAAGGAAGGGGGCATGCATATACAAGCAGGGGAAAGGCAACATACAAGAAGAGGGAGGGTGGCAGAAGAATAATGAAGCTAGGTTAAGACATAGGGAGGTATGCATGGGCTAAATGGATTAGAAGTAGGATAAAGCACTGGACCACAAAGTTGGTTTGAATCACAAGGTTGGTGGTTCAATCTCTTCAGTTGCACTGTGAAAACCTATACAGTGTTTCTATTAGTCGGAACAGACTCAACCGTACTTAACAACAACAAGTGTTATAAACATAATCTTGGAACAACAGTGTTCTTTTCATAGATACATGGATTGAGATATAGATTGACTGGATAAGGGAAATATATATATATATATATATATATATATATATATATATATATATATATATAAACATATGTTGTTGAGTAAATGCGTATGCATAAAGCCCACAAAATATTTGAGTTTAAAAGAGAATATGTGTACGTGAGTATTTACCTTTCTTGCAAACACAGCTATGAATGTGGTAGAGAATACAATAGGCAAAATGATGAAAACTTCATAGATATTATCAAACATCTTAAGGCAATACATTGCTGGGCCTCAGGACTATACTCTCAGGTCAATTGTATAACATAGTCCACAAAGAAGACAAAGTTCAACATCCTGCTTGTGTAACTTGTATGTTGTTGAATTGGTTCCAACTCATGATGACCCTGTATAAGGTTTCCAAGGAGTGGTTGGCAAGTTTGAACTACAGACCTTGCAGTTCAAACCAACCCTGAAGTTGAGTGCTTATCCTATGGTGTCATACCAGGACTCCTACTTTAGTGAGTAGCATCTGGGATCTTGAAAATTCATGAATAGCTATCTAAGGTTCAGCTATTAGTCTCTTCATGTGAGGATGAAAGAAGAATTACAAGAATTGAAGAGGCTTGCAATCAATTAGTACAATGGGCTAATGGAACATGTGAACATCAGTGTCCACAACTCTGAGACAATAAAAACTGGATGGTGCCCAGCTACAACTACCAGTTGTCCTGAAAGTGATTTAACTGGAGGGCACCGGATAGAGTGGGAGAATATGTGGAAAAACTGAAAATTATTTAATAATAATTTTAAAAGACTGGGTTTACTGATCAGAAAGAGTCTGGAGGAAACTGAGAATAAGACCTTCGACTAGCCTTCATATCTGGAAAAGAACTCACTTTTGTGGCCCAATTTCTAGTCAAACAGAAGATAGGCTTATAGGAGATAGAAAACAACACTAGCAACGTATGCTCATTATGATGGATAGTCAATCATTCAATATCAAACGGACAACATTTTTCTATGGACAAACTGAAAACGGATAAAAAGTAAAAAGGTGGGTAAAATGTAAATAGAAATCACATGAGGAAGTTGGATAACTGTTGTTGCACAGAGAGGATTGTAACCATTGTGATGAAACAAAATATGAATTGTTGAATATAAAGCTGATGATCTTGTCTGTAAGATCTTCATTCAATTCTCAATACAAAGTTAAGGGGAAAAAAAAAAAAGAACATTTAAAGATCTATCTTGAAGCATAATGCTGTCTGTGAGAAGATAACATCCATACACCTATGAGGATGACCAGGCAATTTTTTTGTTTATATTTACATACCATCAACTAAAGTCAATGATGATTAAATTGAAGAATTCTACCAACTTTCTCAGTTTGAAATAGATCAAACATGCAATAAAGATGTATTAATAATTACTGCAGATTGGAATGCAAAGGTTGTAAAAAAACTGGAATATGATCAAGTTAGAAAATATGGCCTTGGTGATAGAAAATGATGTTGGAGAGCACATGATAGAATTATATAGGACTAATGACTTATTCATTGAAAATACCTTTTTAATCAACAGAAAACACGACTATGAATGTGGACTCCGCCAGATGGAATACATAGAAATAAAACTGACTACATCTGTGAGAAAACACGGTGGTAAAGCTCCACATAATCAGCTAAAACAAGACCAGGGGACTACTGTGGAATAGACCATCAATTGCTCATCTACAAAATCAGGCTGAAGCTGAAGAAAATTAAAACAAGTCCATAAGAGTAAAAATATGAACTTGAACATGTTGTTGTTGTTAAGTGCCATAGAGTAGGTTTGACTCATATTGACCCTGTATATAGTTTCCAAGGAGAAGCTAGTGAGTTTGAACCACCGACCTTGTGGATCAAGCCAACCTTATGGTTCAGTGCTTTATCCCAAAGCACCATATCAGGACTCCTTTAACTGCGGACATCAGTTCCGACTCATAGTGACGCTATACAGGGTTTCATAGAAGTGGTTGGTGAGTTCGAACTGTCAACCATATGGTTCAAACTGACTTGCAGTCAAGCACAATATCCTGAAGCACCACACAAGGATTCCAAATTTGAACATATCCCACCTGAATTTAGAGATCATCTGAAGAACAGATTTGAGGCATTAGATACCAATGATTGAAGACCAGAAGAGTTGTGGTATGACATCAAGAACATTATAAGGGAAGAAAGCAAAAGGTCTTTAAGACAAGAAAATGGATGTCAGAAGAGACTCTGAAACTTGTTCTCTAGCATAAAGATGCTAAAGCAAATGGAAGAAATGAAGAGGTAAATTAGCTGAACAGAAAATTTCAAAGGGCAGCTCGAGAGGACTCATCAAAGTATGATAATGAAATTTGCAAAGATTTGGAGTTAAATAACCAAAAGGGAAGAACACACTCAGCATTTCTCAAGCTGAAAGAACAGAAAGAAAAAGCCAAGCCTTGATTAGCAATATTGAATGATTCTATGGGCAAAATTTTGTTGATAACCAACCATTTCAAGAGGTAGCATATAATCAAGAACCAATGGTAATAAAGGAAGAGAGCCAAGTGCACTGAAGGCATTGGCAATGTACAAGACTCCAGTTACTACATCTAAAAGAAAACAGTTGATGTTCAACCATTTCAAGAGGTAAAATAAGATCAAAACCAGTGGTACTGGAGAAGAAACCCCAAGGAACACTGAAGACATTGTCAAAGAACAAACCTTTAGGAATTGATGGGATACAAATTGAAACCTTTCAACAAACTGATGCAACACTGGATGTGCTCACTTATGTATGCCAAGAAATTTGGAAGACAGCTACCTGGTCAGCTGATTGGAAGAGACCCAAATATGTGCCCATTCCAAAAAGAGTTGACCCAATGGGATGCAGAAATCATTGGACAATATCATTAATATCATATGCAAGTCAAATTTTGCTAAAGAAAATTAAAAAATGACTATAACAGTACAAAGAAAGGGAACTGCCAGAGATTCAAACTGGATTCAGACAAGGATGTGGAACACAGGATATCTTTGCTGACATTGTTGTTGTTGTTGTCAGGTGCCATCGAGTTGGAACCGACTCATAGTGACCCCATGCACAGCAGAATGAAACAATGTTCGATCCTGGGCCAACCTCACTACCGCTGCCACACTTGAGTCCATCAATGATGCCACCTGGCTGATCCATCTCGTTGGGGGTCTTCCTCTTTTTCTCTGACCCTCCACCCTACCCAGCATGACATCCTTCTCCAGCGACTGTTTCCTCCGGACAATATGTCCAAAGTATGAGAGACGAAGCTTAGCCATCCTGGCCTCCAAGGAGCACTCTGGCTGCACTTCTTCAAAAACAGATCTATTGGTTCCACTTTAGCAAACATGATATCCTTCTCCAGTGACTGATCCCTCCTGATAATATGTCCGAAGTATGAGAGATGCAGTCTGGTCATCCTGGCTTCCAAGAAGTACTCTGGCTGTACTTCTTCCAATACAGATCTGTTTATTCCTCTGACAGTACATAGTACTTTCAATATTCTTCTCCAACACTATAACTCTACATCAATTCTTAAAAAATCTTCCATACTCATTGTCTACTTTTCACATTTTTTAAGACTACTGAAATTAGCATGACTTGGGTCAGGTGCACCTTAGTCCTCAAACTGACATCTGTGCCCATCAATGCTTTAAAGAGGTGTTGGACAGCAGATTTTCCAAACACAATACATCATTTGATTTCTTGAATGCAACACCCATGAAATCAAATAATGTACTGCACTAGGCAAATCTGCTAAACAAGATCTCTTTAAAGTGTTCAAGAGCACAGATGTCAGTTTGAGGACTAAGGTGTGCCTAAACCAAGTCATGGTATTTTCAATAGCCTCATACGCATGTGAATGTTGGGCAATGAATAACGAAGACCCTTGAGTTATGGTGTTGGAGAATAATATTAAAAGTACCATGGACTGACAGAAGAATAAACAAATTTATCTTAGAAGAAGTATGACTGGAATGCTCCTTTGAATCCAGGATGGTGAGACTTTGTCTCTCATACTTTGGACATGTTATTAGGAGAGACAAGTCTCTTGAGAAGGACATTATGCTTGGTAAAGTGAAGGAAGGGTCAGTGAAAAAGGGGTAGACCCCTCAACGAGATAGATTGGAATAGTGGCGGTAGCAATGGGCTCAAGTGTGGCAATATTTGTGAGGATGGCACAGGACCAGGCAATATTTCATTCTATTGTGCAAAGGATTGCTGAGTCATAAACATGTTGATGACATATAACAACTACAATAATAATCACTGATTTTACATCACTTTCTATGAGACACACTACAAGTCACTGATGACCTACATGCATCTTCCTGGAAACATAGCTAAATAATAACTTTCAAATATATGAAAAGCTTTTATATTAAACATGTTTTTATTTCTAACTAGGCGAAGATACTATAGCATGAGTGGTTTACATAAAATATGAGTAGCAAATCTTCATACACTGAAATTTCATTAATTAGAAAGGATATGATGATGAGTGCAATGAAACCCATTTAATTATGCATGTAAAGAACGGTGACATGGTAAATGCTTTATTACGTATGTATTTATCATATTTTTTATAAGAGGACATGATATACATGTTCATAGTTTCTTTAAAAATATTAATAGTATTTTACTAAGTGCTTATAAAGTGTCAATGAAGTGAAAATCCTCATGGGGGTTATGTTGGAAGCACTAAACAACTTTGTATGAGGAGTGTCTCCATGCCAGTCATCTATAAGTATTCTACAGTAGGGATTCTGAGGACCATGGACAGAATATAGTCCAATGGTCCCAAGAGAGACTGTAGCAATGAGAAATTGTTATTGAAGGTAATGAGACATGGAAACTACATCTCTTTTGATATTTTTATAAGGCTGGTTCATAAAATATAGAAAAACATCCTTTAGTATATTTTGATGGCTATGTGCATAGTAAAATGAGTAAAGTCTTTGGAGATTATGAGATCTAGTTTCCAATCATGCTGCTGTTCAATACTAGACACATGACTCTTCGTTTGCTACTTGACTTCTCTAAGCCTCCCTGCCCTCATCTGTAACATGGGTTATAAAACCTTTGACATAGCATTTTGCTTAGCATACTTGTTACAAAGTAAGAAATAAAAAAAACATTTTATGTATTCATATAAATCAACCTGTTATCTTCTATTTATTAGCACAATATGCATATGAATCTACCAATCATCTAGCAGTTTATCATACTATGATGGCTTGTATGTTGTTATTATACTGGAAGCTATGCCACTGATGTTTTACATACCAGCAAGGTCACTTATGCTGGACTGGTTTCAGCAGAGCTTCCAGACTAAGACAGATTGGGAAAAAGAAGAGACAGACTTCTTTTAAATAGTTAGACAGTAAAAACCTTATGAATAAAAGCCAAACATTGTCTGATACAGTGCAAGAAGATGAGCCACTCAGGTTGGAAGGCACTCAAACTATGACTGGGGAAAAGGGGCTTCTCAAAGTAAAGTTGACTTTAATGACATGCATGTAGCAAAGCTTTTGGGACCATCATTTGCTGATGGGGCACAACTCAAAATCATAAAAACAGTAGCAAATATCAAATAATAATCAGAACACGGAATGCATGAAATAATAATCTAGGGAAAGTGGAAATCATAAAAAACTAAATGGAATCCATAAGTATTGATATTCTAAGCATTAGTGAGTTGAAATGAACAGGTTCGGACATTTTGAATAACACAGTCATGTGCTTTACTATGTTGGGAACAACAAATTGAAGAGGACTGGCATCACATTCATTGTCAAACAGACAATTTCAAGATCAATACTGATGTACAATGCTGTCTGTGATAGCATAATATCCATACACTTACAAGGAAAACCGAAGTCCTGGTGTGGTAGGATAAACACTCAACCATAAGGTTGGCGGTTCAAACTCACCAGCCACTCCTTGGAAATCCTATACAGGGTTGTGTTGAGTCAGAACTTACTCCAAGGCACTTGACAACAACAACAGCAAGGAAGGCTAGTCAATAGGACTATTATTCAAATTTACACACCAATCACTAAAGTCAGCGAGGATGAAATTGAAAAATTCTACTAAATTCTTCAATCTGAAACTGTTCAATCATGTAATCAAGGTTCGTTGAAAATTACTGATGATTGGAATTGAAAGTTTGAAACAAAGAGGAAGAATCAGTAGAGTTGGAAAATATAACCTTGGTGACAGAAGCAATGATGGCAATCACATGATGGAATTTTACACCACCAATACCTTCTCTACAAATATTTATTTCCACAAACTGATGCAGTGCTGAACTAGCTCACTTTTCAATGCCAAGAAATTTGGAAGACAGTTACCTGGCTTCCAAATGTGAAGATGTCCATATTTCTTTACATTCTCAAGAAAAGTGGTGCAGTGATATGCAGAAATTCATAGGGCAATATCATAAATATCACATACATGCAAAATTGTGCTGAAGGTAATTCAAAAACTGTTGCAGCAGAACATCAACAAGGAATTTCCAGAAATTCAAACTAGACTCAAAAGAGGACATGGAATTAGGGATAATATCATTGACGTACAGATTTTGGCTGAAAGCAGAGCCTACTAGAATATTACTTGTGTTTTATTGACTATGCAAAGGCATTCAATTGTGTGAATCATAACAAACGATGGGTAACAATGAGAAGAATGAGTATTCCAAAACAATTGTAATCATGAGAAATATGTACGAAGACCAACAGATAGTCATTCAAACAGAATAAGGGGATATGGTTTAAAATTTAAAAAGGTGTGTACCAGGGATGAATCCATACTTATTCAATCTGTATGATAAGCAAATAATACCAGAAGCTGGATTATATGAAGATGAACATGGCATCAGGATCAGATGGAGACTCATTAACAACCTGAAGTATACAAATGACACAACTTTGACTTCTGAAAGTGAACTCAAAATATTTACTGATGAAGATCAAAGATTACTGCCTTCAGTATGGACTGCACCTCAATGTAAAAAGAAAAAGAAACCCTCAAAACTGGACCAATAAATATTGACAAGGCAGGGCTTGATGACGGCTGGGGTGAAGGTGCGGCAATGTTCGCCCTCAGTGATGCTACAGAATACCAGGCAAAGCAGATCTATCCAGGGCAGAGCTCCAAAACTCAGAACCACATAAGTACGGATATTTTAAAAGTTTGAAGGCTTATAGGTAAAACTTGTAGCAAAAGTATGAAATCATGTACTTTTGAATCTGCTGGGCTTGGTGGCTCCTAGCTGACAACTTGGGCAAAACCAGTGAGGTTTCAGCAAGACCAAGCGGGGAGCAGACACACTATGGGAAAACATCACGGGAACCTCAGAGCAAAAGTGGGCAATACACTTTGCCAGTTTTGCTTTGTTTGATTTTTTAAAATTTTATTATTATTTTTTTTTATCTGTTCATTGCCACCCCCCCACCCCCCACTGTTTGCACACCTCCATTCTGGCGAGGGGCCTGGAGTGGCTAGAAGAACAGAAGATACTTCTTGAAAGAAAGATCGACAGGAAAAATACAAATCAATATAGGCAGACCGACTGATAACTACAAGAACAAGCGAGTTGCTCACCCAGGAGACATCAAGGCAAGCGGTTGGGTACCCTCAGAGCAAACCCCCTTCCAAGACTAAGACTCAATGGGAATACATGCTTTGATTGGTGACCATGTTCATTACTGATAATGGGAAGTGAGGGAAAAACAGCAATGAAGCTGCGAGCTAAGCCCTACAACATTCAATAGACTCCTGTGAACACTGGTGGAGACCTGGTTGGCTGGCAGTGTGGCAAGACCTGGGGATTCTTGGGCCCAGAGTCAGTGACATAGCCACAGAGGATTAGAGTGGACAGTAAAGCGTCCAGCTGATAAGAAGAGAGGGCATATGCACAAGAACTCCCACACTTTCAGATAATACCCACTTAATCTGGCTTCAATGACTGGATGATCAGAGCTCTACTAGAAGAAGAAAGAAGAGGGAAAATAAAGAGTAACCTGATACAATTTGATGAACTTGACCTGCACCTATGGATGCAGTAGCTCAAAAGAGGGAACAAATCTTTACAGCAAGGATCATTCCCAACCCCTCCATACACAGAGTAGACAGGGATGGGCAACTTGGACATTGGATACCCAAAATGTGGGAGGAGCTTCAAAGGCAAGAAGTGACTGATTTACAAGCTTTCAAGAGGGAACCTAGATTTAGAGGGTATGGAGGAATGTAGAATCTCCACTGAGTAGTATCCAATCTGTCTAGGCGGGGCTGATGACAGGAAATGCGGATAGGTCTGTTGTGATACAATAATGAATAATTGCAATCAGGACTGATTGTGAGGGTTGAAAATGTAAAGGTAGACGTTTTGTAGCAAGGAGGGAAGTGATTAACTTTACAGTCTAGGAGCGGAGGTCCCTGGGACCATCAAGGGAGAAAAGCAGGGAGCGGGACCCTACCCAGAGAACCAGTGACCCCAGAGATGGAGGCAGAGACGATGACGTGGAGAGATGGAGTGGATGGGGACTTTAGACCCAGAGACGAAGAGGGGCTGTGTGCTGATGACCAGGATGGCAGGCTTGCAGGGTATAGGGTGTACCCTGCATGGAGGGGGCTGTAACCATGCCAATTAAATGATATACAATAGGATGGATGTAAAACTAATGTTCTCCGATGTAAACTATCACATAATTCACAATAAAACATTGAAACAAAAACTGGATAAATAAATAGCATCATGATAAATGAAGAAATGATTGAAATTGTCAAATACTTCATTTTGCTTAGATCCATGATCAACACTTGTCAAAAAAATAAATGATGCATTAAATTAGCAAAAGACTCCTTTGCAGTGTTTAAGAGCAAGTACGTCACTTTGATGACTGAGGTGTGCCTGATCCAAGCTAAGGTATTTCAATTGTCTCAAATGCACGTGAAAGATGGACCATAAATAAAGAAGACTGAAAAAAATGGAGAAGGACATCATGCTTAGTAAAGTGGAGGGTCAATGAAAAAAAAAAAAAAAAAAACACTTCCACTGAGATGGATTAACACAATGACAGCAACAATGAGCTCAAACATAACAATTGTAGGACTGGGCAGTATGTCCTTCTGTTGTGCATTAGGTCAGCATGAGTTGGAATCCATTGGATGGCACCTATCATTACCAACAGGCATATGAATAAAAACTGTAATTTAAAATTGCGTATTTATCTGATGAAAACATACAGGTTATGAAAATATAACTGGGATCACTTTATGAAGAAAGGAAATTATGTATGAACTTCAATATAACATTATTCTTGGAATCCGTTAATGGTACTATCATTCTTAGACATTTTAGTAATTAAAGTTCCCATAATAGAATGCAAAGTGAATATGAAATTCTGTTTCAGAGAAAATATACGAAATATATTAAGAATAATGGTCCCATTCTTTTAAAAATTAATTGTATCTTGCCTACCTTAAAAACAAAGAAAATCTCTCTTTATACATTTTTGACAGCATGTATTTTTCTTCAGATTCTGCAATATATTATTGTGGTCCAAAGACAATATAATGGTAGTGAAGGAGCCATCAGCCTAAATGTTAAATATTTATAGAGGTTTTTGTTTTGTTTCATCCAAACCTGTGAACCACTTTACATATAGTCCTTGTTTTTATAACAAGTTCAAGAAGGAGATTAATAGACATGTCTTGAATAAACATACTGTCATTGAAATCATGCTACCCAAATCAGAGAGATGAAGCTGTTATGTGACAACATTCTGTCCAAGCCCTTCCAGGAGTACATTCAAATTAGATACAGGAGCCCTGTAGACAAAGAATACAGGTTTCCTGAAAGGAGTTCAGGGAAATCAAGAGACAGCTGACTAACACAGTTTTTTGACTTAAAGCTCAGTGATATGCACTTGACTACTTGTTGCTCTTATGTGCTGTTAAGTTGATTCCAACTCATAGCAACCCTGTATACGATTTCTAAAACATGGCAGGAGGATATGAACCACTGATCTTATAGTTAGCAGTCTAGTGCTTATCCTGCAGAACCACACCAGGGCCCCACACATGACTACTGAATACTTAACAAAACAATAAACACCTAGTGATTTCCTATCCTACTGTATGCTGGATATTCACCAAGGCCCTGTAATTCCACAGATAAGCAATATGCTCTCAGAATGCAAGAGTTGTATAATCTAGAAGGAGAAAGTGGCACTTAAGCAGGTAAGAAAAATACCATATGAAACAAGTTACAGCAACACAAAAAATGGGTGGATAATCAGAAAATAAGAGAGGACATTATTTAACTAAGCAGAGGTCTACTATTTTATTCTTTTTTATATTAGCCAAAAAGCAAGCCAATGAGGACATTCTACTCAGAGCGAGAATACAAAGCAATGACTCTAAAAAGAGAACAGTGTACAATTTGGGTCGACAGATACAGTTGGAGAGATACCTATTTTATATCCCTTTCTTTGTTATTAGAAACTAATACCAGTTTGTGTAGCAGTGAGCTTAACAGTACAAATACAAAAAGAAAAATAATTCATTAGATCACTATTGTAAAAAGCTAAATTATTTTCTTGCTACATGATACAGTATATAATCTGTCTAGGCGGAGCTGATGAAATGAAATGCAGAAAGGTCACTTGTGATGCAATAGTGAATGATTGCTATCAGGACTGATTGTGAGGGTTGAAAATGTAAAGGTAGACGTTTTATAACAAGGAAGGGAGTAATTAACTCTCCAGTCTAGGAGCGCAGGTCTCTAGGACCATTAATGGAGAAGAGCCAAGAGCGGGATCCTACCCAGAGAAGCAGCGAGTCCCGAGATGGAGGCAGAGACGATGACGTGGAGTGATGAAGCGGCTGGTGACTTTGGATCCAGAGAGGGAGAGGGACTGTGTGCTGAAGATTGGGGGGCGGGTTTGTAGGGTATGCTCTTTGGTTGGTTGATGATGCATGGATGGGATTGGAACTATGGCAATGAAACGATATACGGTGGAATGAATGTAAAACTAAAGTTCTCTCATGTAAAATATCATATAATTCACAATAAAACATGAAAAAAAATTGCACTTACTTTAATTATTAAAAATTTTATTTTAGTATCTATAAGAACAAATCTAGCAATTTCTATACATATGGCTGGAATGAGTGCTGTGAATATGGAGCTCTGAAATTTGTACAAGCCCTTTGGACGTTTTAGTGATGTTCTAAAAGCTATGTTTCCAAAACAACTTTCTTCTTGATCCAGATGCCTTCCATATTGTAAATCAGAAGTTATTAATCAGGACATGAAACTGTCTGTGGTAAATAGTTATAAAAGAGGGGGGAAAAACACGCTGTTATATATAAAAAAAAAAAAACAAACAAAAAAACAGATATTTATAAGCATGTACCTCATATCCCTGAGGATAAGTGTTTTGACTTAATGTCTCCAGGACAATAAAAAATGACATGCATAATATCCAGAATGATCCATAATTCCTAAGTACAAAATTGAACTTGAAACCTTGCACATAAAAATGCTATGCAATTGATGTTTTTCTACCTCAGATACGTTTTATATTGGTCATGAAGATCTCTCCAGACAAAAGACAACTGAGATAAAGAGAGAAGAATATGATAGAATAACTGGAGCATTTCTAAGGCTAAAAGTCCTGAGAAAATTCATGTTTCCTTTTTTGTTTTTTGTTGTTGTTGTTATGTGTCATCGAGTCAGTACTGACCCTATGCACAACAGAATGAAACACTGTCCTGTCCTGGGCTAACCTCACTATTGTTGCCATGCTTGAGCCCATTGATGCTGCCACTTTGCCAATCCATCTCACTGGGGGTCTTCCTCTTGGAACCTGTGCCTCAGTATCTCCAAAAAAGCTGTTCCTTCCAGCATGCATGCAAAGATAAAAGCACAGAATAGAAAGGGGAGAAGATACATATACGTAGTGATAAAACATGATTTAAAATGCCAGTGCACTGAGTGGTAAGCTTGCTGAGCTCTGTCTCAAGGCAGACCAAAGGGAAGGTCAAAGATTTCTGACTTCTCTGATCCTAAAATAATAACAAAATTGCCTTTATGTGGAACCATATGGGAACTCTTAACAGAGGTGTTACCTTGAATATATTGGGTAATAACTGAACATGCTATTCTAGAATTTCTGATTTAATCACATCCCAAACAAAATGTAGAGCTTTCAAATGAGAGGACTTACACTAATAAATCTGAGATGGTTCTGGCTAGTTGGTTCCAACTTTCAGCAAGTTATGTATAACAGAACGAAACAATACCCAGTTCTGCACCATCCTCAAAAACCCCAAAGAGTTAATAAAAAATTATTGCTTAGCATGCAGTAAGACACAAAAGAACATCACTCCTAAGCTAAGAATGAAAAACCGCTTAGTAACCTACTATGTTTTTTAATCAACCAGGCCCCTGAAGTCACAAAGCAAACCAGGTGAGTTGTCAAAGAGATAGAACACAAGAACTTCTTCACCTTTATCAGAGCAGAAGAGAATAAGGCTGATGCCATCATAGTAGGTACAAAACACATGAAACTTGAACAAGTAAAGGTTCCATGTGAGCTAGAGTGACATTTTAGATTAGAATCCTGAACAGTAAGAGGCTAAGGTGCTGCCACTTGGCTAAGCACAGGAATGTTGAAAAAGTCCCAACCTAAAGGCTGAAGTGCAGTGTCAGTGTAACATTGATGCTGGAGCAGGTGAACCAAGAAAGCCCTCTTCCCTAACTCAAGTCTCGCACTGAATAACAAGAAACAGCAGACTACTATCGATGAAGGGGTAAAGGCAGACTCATACAGGGTCTGGTAATGCAGAGTGGTAGAATAGGATGAATGAGAAAACCTTCTAAACCCCCCCCCACACACACACACACACAATGTAATTGTAACAAAACACCCCAAATCTAGCTCAAATACTGGTTGACGCAACACTCATATTAGTTTTCTGCCAGAAGAACTGTTCTTATTTCAAACATAAATACTATTTACTGCAGTGCCTACTATTCTTTTTTTTTTTTTTTCAATTTATTATAGGCAGCTTTCCATGAGACAATGAGGCAGAATAGAAAACTTTGACCCCTCACTAATAAAGCACAAGGAAAAGGTAACTGTTTGGTGCCAGTGAGATAGTTCTTTCAAAGTTACCTGGAATGTTTTCCAGCCCTTTTCCCCCTTGTTCAATTATACAGTGCAGTGAGGCTAATCCATGACACCCATATCTTGGTTATTGTTGTTCATTGCCAGTGAGTGGATTCTGACTCACAGTGACTCATTTGTGCAAAGTGGAACTGCTCCAGAGGGTGACCCAAGAAGAGATAGCTTGGCTTTCCTTCTGAGGTACCTCTGGATGGGTTCCAGTCTAATATAAAGTTATGTGACACATTAAAACACAAGAAAAACTGACCCATCATGAACAGATGGTAGAGTCAACAGAACTAAACTCAAAGATGTCATATATGGTGAAATTATCAGACAGGGAATGTAAAATAATTATGATTACTATGTATAAAAACATAGTGGAAAATGTGGACAACTGATTGATATCAAAATGAACAAATGGGTCATTTCAAGAGCTCGGGAACTATATTAAAAAGCAAAATAGAAATGGCAGAAGTGAAAAGCATAGTTTTAAAGATGAAGGAATCATTCAACAGTCTTATCAGAAGACTGGGTTCAAAAAACCCCACAGTGAACAAAAACCAACCAAACAAACAAACAAAAAAAACCCAAAGATAAAGCACTGCAACCAAGAGTTATGATATAAAATTGGTCTAAATTGGTCTTACCTACACATTTACCAACAATTCTGACTCATGTTGACCCCATGCACAAAAGAACAAATACTGTTCAGTTCTCCACCATGTCTTGTAGACCAGACCATTGTGACACACCAGGTTTTAATTGGCTGCTTTCCAGATGTAGACCACAGGCCTTGCCACCAGTCCATCTTAGTCTGTAAGCTCCACAAAACAATGTTCAACATCAGGTGGACGGTGACCAAGCATGAAGTGCATTTGTCATGAATTGAGCCTGGGTCTCCCTTGAGGAAGGTGAGAATTTTACCACTGGACTATCAATGCCCCCAACATATTTAATAAAACCAAAACCAAACCCAATGCCATTGCATCTTTGAACCTTGATTCAGGTATCTTGAAACAACCACCAACGTATACAGGTGGAGGTGCTTGTCAGCACCCCTCAGGCACTAAATGCACAGAAATAAAACAAATCTTAGCTTTTGACTAAGGGAACAACAAAGAATGCATAGAAATAGAAGAAATATTCTTTTACACAAAATCCATTCAGTTAATAGAGTGCTCGCTATACAAGGAGCAGTATATAAGTAAGGGAAAGACGTTGGGTTTTGTTTCAAACTCTTCTTTAATTTTCCTTTTTCCATATATTATTTATACTTTAACACAGACAGCTTTAGGAGCCCTGGTAGCGTAGTGGTTACAAATCGGGCTGTGAGCCACAAGGTCGGCAGTTCAAAACTACCAGCTGTTCCTTGGGAGAAAGATGAGGCTTTCTGCTCCCGTAAAGATTTACAGCCTCGGAAACCCTGTACAGGGTCGCTATGAGTCGGAACCGACTCCACGGCACATAACAACAACAGACAGCTTTAGTTTTGAAATCCTGTTTCCTAAACATAACATAAACTGGAAAAAGCAGCTTGAATCTACCATTTGCTCCATGGGAGAAAGTTGAGGCTTTCTACTCCCATAAAGATTCGTAGGTTTGGAAACCCTTGTAAACCATACAGGGTCACTCTAAGTCTCAACTGACTGGACAGAATACAACTATAACCACCACCAACACTTTGTTGTTGATTTTGTTAGGTGCCATTGAGTTGGTACCAACTCATAGTGACCCTATACACAACAGAACAGAACACTATTCTGTCCTGTGTCAATCTGACAACTATTGCTACGCCTGAGCCCACTGCTGCTGCCCCTGTGTCAATCCATCTTGTTGAGGGTCATCCACTATTTCTCCAACTCTCCATTTTACTAAACATAATAGTCTTCTCCAGGAACTGGTTGATCCTGACACTATGTCGGACATATGAGAGACAAAGTCTCGCCATCCTTGGTTCCAATGATCATTTTGGCTGTACTTCTTCCAACACAGATCTGTTTGTTCTTTTGACAGTCCATTGTACTTTTACTATTCTCCTCTAAAACCATAAATCAAATGCATTAATTCTACTATTGTCTTCTTTATTAATTGTCCTACTTTCACATGCATATGAAATTACTGAAAATACCATGGCTTGGGTCAGGTGCACCTTAGTCCTCAAACTGACATCTTTGCTCTTCAACACTTTAAAAATGTCTTGTGCAGCAGATTTGCCAAATGTAATAAGTCATTTGATTTCTTAACTGATGCTTCCATGAGTATTGACGGTTGATCTGAGCAAAATGAAGTCTTTGACAACTTCAATCTTTTCTTCATTTATCTTGATGTTATTTGTTGGTCCAGTGGTGAGGATTTTTGTTTTCTTTACATTGAAGTGCAACCCATATCAAAGGCTATGGTCTTTGATTTTCATCAGTAAGCATTTAAGTCCTCTTTGCTTTCAGCAAGCAAAGTTATATCATCCATATATCACAGGTTGTTAATGAATCTTCTTCCAATCCTGATGCCATGTTTTTCTTTATATGATCCAACTTGTTGGATTATTTGCTCAGCATACAGACTGAATAAATATGGTGAAAGAATATCACCCTAGAGTACCTGTCTTAATTTTAAACCATTCAGTGTCCCCTTGCTCTATTTGATCAATTGGCCCTGGGTCTATGTACTGGTTATTCATGAGCACAATTAAATGTTCCAGAATACTCATTCTCTGCAATGTTGTCCAAAGTTTGTCATGAGCCACACAATCAAAAGCCTTTGTGTATTCAATAAAGCACAGGTAAAAATCTCTCTGATATTCTCTGCTCTCAGCCAAGATCCATCAGACATCAGCAATGATATCTCTCGTTCCACAGCCTCTTCTGAATCTGGCTTGAGCCTCTGGAAGTTCTCTGTCAATGTATGGTTGTAGTCATTTTTGCATTATCTTTAGCAAAATTTTACTTGCATGTAATATTGATGATATTGTCCAATGATTTCCACATTCTGTTACGTCATCTCTCTTTGGAATGAGCACAAATATGGATCTCTATCTATGATGGTTGGGCAGTTGTCTTCCACATTTCTTGGTATAGATAAGTGAATGCCTCCAGTGCCACCTCATTTTGTTGATAGATTTCAATTTGTATTACATCAATTTCCAGTGCCTTGTTCTTTGTCAGTGTCTTCAATGCACAAGGGTTTCCTACTTCAGTGTTCTTGACACTTCATCATATGCTACCTCTTGAAATGGTTGACCATCAACAAGTTCTTTTTGGTACAGTGGCTCTGTGTATTTCTTCCATCTTCTTTTGATGCTTTCCACATCATTCAATGTTTTACCCATAGAATCCTTCAATATCGCAAGTTAATGCTTGATTTTTTTCTTTAGCCCCTCAGCTTGAGAAATGCTTGAGTTTGTTCTTTCCTTTTAGTGTTCTAACTACTTATCTTTGCACATTTTTTATAACACTATTAACACCAATATATGTCTAATCCTTTAAAGTTGAAGTAATTTTATATTTAGTATATATTCTAAATCCTAACATTTTTGAAATATAAACATGTTATAAACCTGAACACAAAACTGGTATATATTTGCTTTAATGTATGAGAAAGTTGTTGCTCTTCTCCAACAGTAGAACAAGATCATTTTTTTATGTCCTGCAGAGCTGAAGTATTATTATATATATGGGAAGAATATTATGATCAATGTATTTTCACTAAAGTTTTTATTTTATAGCTAATGTAAAAAGTAAAATCCAAGAGTGGAGTAAATTAAAAATTGCTTTTATAGAGGTTAAGCATGTCTTGTGCAATTTGAAAAGTATATAATTGACATATAGACAATAAGCACTTTAAAAGGACCAATCTGAAATGGAATTCTGTGAACAATAATACAGCAAAAAGTTCAGAGAAAAAGAAAATAAAGTTATTTAATGCAATATAAAATTTCCAAGTGCAAAGTTTATATACAGTATGTATCTAATTGTGTCCTAAACTGAAAAACTATTTCCATCAAGTGAATACTGACTTATAGCTACCGTATTTGGTTTTGTTAGGTGCTATCAAGTCGGTTCCAAATCATAGCAAATCTATGTACAACAAAACAAACACTGCACAGTCTTCTACCAGCCTAACAACTGTCACTATGTTTGAGCGCATGATTGTAGTCACTGTGGCAATCCATCTATTTGGAATCTTCCTCTTTTTCATTGACCCTTCACTTTACCAAACATGATGTCCTTCTCCAGGGACTGATCTTTCTTGACATGTCAAAAGTACGAGAGATGAAGTCTGGCCATAATTGCTTCCAAAAAGGACTTGCTCAATCTTCTGGTAGTCCATAGTTCTTTCAATATTCTTCATGAACATCATAATTCAAAACTATCAATTCTTCTCTGGTCTTTCTTATTCATTTTTTGACAATTAAAGTGACTGAATGCACCAGGCTTGGCTCTATCCTCAAAGTGACATCTTTATTCTTTAACATTCAAAGAGGTCTATTTAGAGACCCTAAAGGAATAGAGTGGAGTCCTGGTGTGGCGCTGTGGACTAATGCATCAGACTGCAAAGTCATTTGAACTGCAAGGTTGATGGTTCAGGCCTATCAGCTGCTCTTTGGAAACCCTATACAGGGTCGCTATGGGTTGGAATTGACTCAACGGCACTTGATAACAAAAACAACAAAGGCTAGAGTGGTGGTGTGGGTTAATGTCCTCGAATTCCAGGTCAGTTTGATTTCAAGGTCAGCTGTTCAAGCTCAACAGCTGCTATTTGGATACTCTGTATAGGTTGTTATGAGTCAGAACTGACTTGATGGTATTTATCACTAACAAGGGATAGAGTTGGTGCTGTGGGATAAAGTGCTGGACCGCAAGATTGGTTTTAACTGCAAGGTTGACAGTTCAAATTTACCAGCCGTTCCTCAGAAACCCTGTACAGGGTCAATATGAGTCAGAACTTACTCAAAGGCACTTAACAACAACAATAACTAAGAATGGAGTAAAACTGCCCCTCGGGTTTTTTTTCACTTTATAGGGTTTCTCAGACTGCAAATCTTTACAGGCGCAGACAAGTTCATTTTTCTCCCATGGAGTAGCTAATTGGTTTGAACCTCTGACCGTGCAGTTAGCAGCCCAATGCTTAACCCACTTTGCCACAAGGGATCCTTCAGAAATGAATGTTGTTGTTGTTTTTAAATGCCACTGAGTTAGTTCTGACTCAATGTTTGAACCCCCAACCTTGTGGTTAGCAGTCCAGTTTTTATCCTACAGCACCACACAAGGAGTCCATTAAATGTGGATGGAGAATGAGCTGCTCATAATTTTTAAATCAAATATAAGCTAGATGCTTAAACCTGAAAAATGAGTAACAGCAGAGGACCAAAGGGTATTCTCAGAAAAAGAACCAAATATAGCTCAAGATACATCCTACGTATTGAGTTACTCTTCCTTGTTTGCCAATTCTCTCTATAATTTAAATTATTTTTAATGTCAATCTTGAAAATAAACATATAATTTATATAAATAAATAAATAAACATTTACATGTGTATATGAAGCTTTCTGCTCCCATGAAGATTTAAAAGCCCTATACAAGGTCACTATGATTTGGAACCAACTTGATGGCACTTAACAGCAATATTGCTTCATGGTCTAGTGCTGAAAGATTCATCTTCTATTCAAAAGTTTTCTACTACTGGAGAATATTCAGTAAAGTACCATCATTATATTTTCTAGTAAAACTGTTAAGAGCTTTTTATGTGATAGTTTATCATTTATAATTCCCTCATAACTTTTGAAAATTGATTCACAATTTAAATAATGTTAGACTCACTTTGAATATGCATTTTTGTTTTTTTCTTCATTGTTTTATCTTTTTAAAAACAGCTTCAAATGTCCATCATAAGTATCAGCATATAATTTTTAATGAATATTTTTTCATGTAAAGTTTTATATTTTTAAATACATGAGGTTTTAAAAATCAAGAGTAACGAAAATTAGTATAATCTTACCCTGGTGTGTGTACGAATGTGCATCTTCAGTCCATCATTTTTACTAAATCCTTTCTCACAGTAAGGGCATTGGTAAGGGCGCTCACCTAAAAATAAAGAAAACCTCTGTGTCAGAGAAAACATAAAGCAACAAAATAAGCACTATCACCTTTATACACTCAGCCACCCATGTGACTGCTGTCAAGTGGTCTATGTGCCACTTTCAAAAAGCTCCAGGGCAAAGCTGAGCAAATACCAATAAAGGGCAGTGAAGGAGGGAGTAATGTGTCCCTCCTCCCTTTCCAGAGAGAGCTGAGAGCAAAGCACTTTCAATACTTGGAATTAAACAGCATCTCCCAGTACGTATGCTGCAAATTCCTTTTAACATTTGAGCCCAAGTTAGATTTCTTAATATTAAGCATTTGTTTAAAATGTTTCATATTTATTAAATTTTTCTATCATTGTTTTCTCATTTTGTTGTTGTTAAGTACCGTTGAGTCGGTTCCAACCCATAGCGACCTTGTATAGGGTTTCCAAAGAGCAGCTGGTGATCTTGAACTGTCAACCTTGCAGTTCAAAAAGGTTTTGCAGTCTTGTGCACTAACCCACAGCACCACACCAGGACTACATTGTTATTAGTCATTGTTATTTTGCTGGCGACTTCAAGTACTACAGAACAAAATCCTGCCTGGTCCTGTGCTGCACTCCTGATACCACGATCACTGGAATGCATTAAGTCTGCAGTTATGCCTGTTGTGTATTCTGAGTGCCTTTAGGGGGCTTTTTTTCCAGCACTATATTGGACAATATTCTGATGTGACCCATATGGTTTTATTGTCTAATTTTAAGGAAGATTGCTAGGCCTCCCTTCCTAGTCTGTCTCTGGCAGCACTGCCAAAATCTCTGTACCATGAGTGATCCTGATTGTATCTGAAATACTCATGGAAGAGCTCCACAGGAGTCACCACAATACAACAAGCTGACAGACAGGAAGTAGTACATTCACTGTTATTGATATTTATACATGCTTTCAAATCCATGCTGAGTCATGTTGTTGTAAAGTGTCATCAAGTAGGTTATGACTCATTGTGACCTTGCATAGGGTTTCTAAGAAGTGGCTGGTGGGTTTGAACCACTGACATTGTGGTTAGTAATTCAGTGTTTTTCCTACAATGACACACCAGGACTCCAGTGCATTTTCATAACAACCCTATAATTTAATTAATTATAGATACTTATTTCCCTTCACATTTCACATAAAGTTTCAATTAGAGCAATCTATTCCAAAACACTTTTACGAAACAATTATAGTTTAAAATAACCATTGGTATTTAGATTAAACAGTAATTGCTCCACACTTTCTCATGCAATTGGATGTTTCCCAGATAGAAGAGTTAACAAAATATCCAAAATATCTTTTTTAAACAAGCAAACAATCATATACAATTTTTTTTTAATTCTACTTTGAAATATCAAAAATGTAACAGAATTTGCTCTCCAGATAAAATCTGAAGATCCTAAAGTGAAAGAATGGATAGTAACTCAAAATCAGTAATCTATTTATTCTTTCATTTATAGATGTACTTACACTGCAGAATGCTGACTATGATTGCATATGAGGATGAATACAATAAAATATTTGTCTTCAGCAGCCACAAAGCTTCCAGCAATTCTTTTTTTGATGAATAGTATGTATGTACGTTCTTGTTTTACTCTCTCACGTCTAATTCAATCTGGGTATCACTATTAGTATTCCAATGATCTGACTTTCTAGGTCAACAATGATCTCCTTTAGTATTCCAATGATCTGCTTTTCTAGGTCAACAATGATCTCCTTTTTTGCCGACCTTCCATGATCTTGGTCCAGTCCTTGACACTGATTTCCAAGAAAATAGCTCATGGATTCCCTGGTTGTCATTGCACATGGGCCTTGCACTGTTAGGCTGAACCTTAGGTTCAGCACTGATATGATGTAGAAGCGATTATAGCATAACAACGTCTTCTCACACCTGCTCTTCAAGCTGTAGCAGCCTGGATTCTATTCTTTAATTGTAATTGAACAGTGTTGATAATAACAAACGTTCAAAATAGAAAACACAAAACAAAAATAAAGCATCTAAAAATAATGTCAATAAGAAAAGGGAGGGGAAAAAGAAGAACAAGGCGGATGGGAGAATGCTTTGGTAGGCTTGCACGGGTTAGGTGAAACAGAGGTAAATGATGAAGTATGCACAACCTTGGAATAACAAGGATTCAGGATACAGGGATTGAGGCATGGCTTGAAAGGGGAAAAAGGGGGAATAATTTTAGGATGCTTGGCTGTCTTTTGAATCTTGGTGTCCCTTGCCTACCATTGTGAAATAGACACTTGGGGGGGGGGGCAGGAAAGAGCTAGAAACATCACAATAGAAAACATGTAAGGCCATCTTTAGCCTATAACTGAAAGGATTACCTTGGGGGCTGGGGCGTTGCTGGAACTGCCCAGACCAAAAATGTGGGGTGTAGGGTGGGGTGTGGGGGTGATAAAGGCAAGAAGTGACTGGCTCACAAGCTTTCAAGAGGGAGCCTAGTTCCAGATTGGGCAGAGATAGGCAGGACCTCCACTGAATGATTTTCAAACTGTTGGGACTGTGCTGATGAAAGATGTTTACCTGTGCTTTACTGACTACCCAATAAAATTACTGGGCTGATGAAAGGAAATAAGAATATTGTGGTACAAGAGTGAATACCTGCCATCACTGCCATCAGGACTGACTGTGAGGGTCAGAAATGTAGAGGCAGATTTTTTTTTTTTTTTTTTTGGAAAAAGGAAGAGATTGATTGATTTTGCAGCCCAGGAGCAGAAGTCCCTGGCACCATCAAGCAAGAAGAGTGGAAAGTGTGACTGTACCCAGAGAGGCAGTGAGGCCAGGCGTAGACACAGAGATGATGGCATGGACAGATGGAGTGCCTGGGGACACGGTACTCAAGGAGGAAGAAGAGCTGTTTGCTGACAGCTGGGGGGATGGGGGCGGGCATATGGGGTATTTCCTTTGGTTATTTGATGATGCATGAAGGGGATAGAAATCACTACAATGAAATGAAATATGATAGGATGAATGTGAAGTTGAAGTGGGACAGAGGCAAACAATGATGTATGCACAACTTTGGAACAACAGGGCTCTGGGATACAGAGATTGAGACATGGTTTGAATGGGGAAAAGGAGGGAAAGAGACGATGGAAAAGCTCTATATCATCAGTGAAAACAAGGCCAGGAGCAGACTATGGAACAGACCATCAACTACTCATATACAATTTTCAATTCTTCAGCTGAAGAACATGAAAACAAGCCCACGAGAACCAAAATATGACCTTGACTATATCCCACCTGAATTTAGAGATCACCTGAAGAACAGATTTGATACATTAACCACTAAAGACTAAAGACCAGAAGAGTTGTGGGATGACATCAAGAACACCATACATGAAGAAAGCAAAAAGTCATAGAAAAGACAAGAAAGACGGAAAAGGTAAAAATGGATGTAAGAAGATTGAAACTTGTTTTCCAGCACAGAGATGCTAAAGAAAATGAAAGAAATGAGAAGGTCCAAAATCTGAACAGAAAATTTCAAAGATCAGCTCAAGAAGATAAACCCAAATATTATAATAAAATGTGGAAAGATCAGAATCGGAAAACCAAAAAGGAAGAACACACTCAGCATTTCTCAAGCTGGGGGAACTGAAGAAAAAATTCAAGCCTTGACTTTCATTACTGAAAGATTCTCTGGGCAAATTATTGAATGATGCAGAAAGCATCAAGAGAAGATGGAAGGAATAAACACAGTCACTGTACCAAAAAGAAATGGTTCATGTTCAATTGTTTCAAGAGGTAGCATATGATAAAGTGCCAATGATATCCAGGTAGGAAGTCCAAGGTGCACTGAAGGAATTGGAAAAGAACAAGGCATCAGGAATTGATGGAATAATAATTGAAATATTTCAAGAACGTGAGGCAGCACAGGAGGCACTCACTCATCTATGCCAACAAACTTGGAAGACAACTATCTGGCTGACTAATTGGAAGAGATCCATATTTGTGACCATTCCAAAGAGAGGTGACTCAACGGAATGCGGGAATCATCAGACAATCTCTTTGATATCCCATGTGAGTAAAGTTTTACGAAAGGTAATACAGAAATGGCTATATTAATACATTGACAGAGAACTCCCAGAGGTTCAAGCCAGTTTGACAAGAGGCCGTGGAATGAGGGATTTCATTGCTGATGTATGATGGATCTTAGCGGAAAGCAGAGAATATCAGAAAGATGTTTTCCTGTGCTTTATTGACTATGCAAAGGCTTTTGATTGTGTGGATCATGACAAGCTATGGACAAGCTATGAGTATTCCGGAACACTTAATTGTGCTCATGAGGAATCTGTACCAGGAACAAGAGGCAGTTTTTTGAACAGACATGGGAACACTGAATGGTTTAAAATTAAGAAAGGTGTGCAATAGGGTTGTATTCTTTCACCATACTTATACAACCTGTATGCTGAGCAAATAATCCGAGAAGCTAGGTTCTATGAAGAAAAACGTGGCATCAGTATTGGAGGAAGACTCATTAACAACCTGCACTATGCAGATGATACAACCTTGCTTACTGAAAGTGAAGAGGACTTAAAACATTTACTGATGAAGATCAAAGAGCACAGTCTTCGGTATGGATTACATCTCAATGTAAAGAAAACAAAATTCCTCATCACTGGAACAATAAACAACGTTCTTATTAAAGGAGAAAAGACTGAAGTTGTCAAGGACCTCATTCTTCTTGGATCAACT
>NW_006408606.1:11915235-11918486 GCF_000296735.1 Chrysochloris asiatica | reverse complement strand
GTACCGTCTTGATAGCACCTAACAACCACAACAACAATGTTAAGATGCTTGGCTGTCTTTTTAATCTTGGTTTCCCTGGCATACCACTATAAAATAGACACTGGAGGTGAAGAGACAGGAATAGCCTGAAATACCACCATGAAAAGCTTGTAAGTCCGTCTTCTGCCTGTAACTGATTGGGATAACTAAAATGGGGCTACAACGTGTCCAGTGAAGGAGGCTTCCTGTGAAAACTCTGCATTACATAAAACCATAGGTGGAATCCTGAACAGCATCCAGAATCTTCTGAGAGGAAATTTCCATTTGAAAGGACAATCAGACCAGCCTGGAGCAGCCCGAAGAACAGAAGTTATTTCCTGAAAGACTGACAAGAAAAATACAAAACAATATAGGCAGACTGACTGATTACTACAAAAACAAACAAGTGGCTCACCCAGGAGACATCAAGGCAAGTGGTCGGGTCACCCGCAGGGCACACTCCCTTGTAAGACTAAGACTCAATGGGAATACACGCTCTGATTGGCGACCATGCTTGTCACCAATAAAGGAAAGTGAGGGAAAAGCAGCAATGAAGCTGCAAGCTAAGCCCTACAATGCTCAAGAGACTCCTGTGAACCTGGATGAAGACCTGGTTGACCAGCAATGTGGCAAGTCCAGAGGACTCTTGGACCCAGAGTCAATGACATAGCCACAGAGGATTAGAATGGAGAGTGAAGCACCCAGCTCATAAGAAGAGAGGGCATATGCACAAGAACACCCACACTTGCAGATAATACCCACTTGACCTGGCTTCAATGACTGGATGATCAGAGTTCAACCAGAAGAAGAAAGAAGAGGGAAAAAGACTAGTCTGATACAATTTGATGAAATTGACATACACCTATGAAAGCAGTATCTCAAAAGAGGGAACCAATCTTCACAGCGAGGATCATTCCCACCCCCTCCGCACACAGAGAGGACAGGAATGGGCAACTTGGACACTGGCTACTCAGAATGGGGGGATGGGGGTTTTACAGAGGCAAGAAGTGACTGGCTTACAAGCTTTCAAGAGGGAACCTAGATCCAGAGGGGGTGAAGCAAGGTAAAATTGAGTAGTATCCTTTCTGTCTAGTTGGGGCTTATGAAAGGAGATGCAGATGGGTCTCTTGTGATACAATAGTGAATAATTGTTATCAGGACTGATTGTAACAGTTGGAAATGTAAAGGTAGACATTTTGTGGCAAAGGGAGGGGAGTGATTAACTTTGCAGTCTAGAAGCAGAGGTCCCTGGGACCAACAAGGGGGAAGAGTGGAGAATGGAACCGTACCGAGAGAAGCAGTGATGCCAGGGATGGAGGCAGAGATGACGTGGGGACACGGAGTGGCTGGGAATTTGGACCCGGAGAGGAAGAGGGGCTGTGTGTGGATGACCAGGGGTGGTGGGGGGGGCAGGCTTGCGGGGTATTCCCTTTGTCTGGTGGATGATGCATGAAAAGGATTCTAACCATGGTAAGGAAACTATATACGAGGGGATCAATGTGAAGCAAATGTCCATCCATGTAAACTACCACATAATTCACAATAACGCATTAAATAAATAAAAATAATGACAGCAAAAAAACAGGTCCTGGTAATACACTACACAGACTGGTCAATTTCATTAGTGCACGTGTGAGAGAGAGAGAGTGAGACAGAGAGGAAAAATCAACCTTTGGATTATATAAACTGACCTGAGTTTCCTGATATTATCATAGTGCTAACCCTGGGAAGTCATTGTTTTTAATAATCAAGGTCAGCAGGATAAATGATTGCAGTCCACTTAATGTGAATATTTAAGAAAATGTAATGTTATTTTAACCTAAATTGACAATAAGTGTTTTATTTTAATTCTAGGTCTTTCTGTGGAGTTCAATTCTCCAGAAATACACTGGCTTACCAGGTAGCTTTAAATCCAAATTCAGGATACATAATGCTAATCCCATGATATTCATCTTCTGATCTTGTGAATCCTGTATACCCTGCTCTGATTAGTTGTACCACATTCATTTAACTATTAAGTCAGAAACTTGGGAAGAATGCACAGTCTCCTTAGAATTCTTCTTTTGATAACGACAAACGTAAAAATAATTGTAGTAGTAGTAGTAGTAGTAGTAGTAGTAGTAGTAACAGGCCACCACTCTTCTGTCACTTTGTTGTACTGTGGGGGCTTACATGTTACTGTGATTCTTGAAGCTATTCCACTGGTATTTTAAATATCAACAGATTCATGGTAGACAGGTTTCAGCTGAGCTTCCAGACTAAGACAGAATAGGAAGAAGGAGAAGACAGACTACTTTGAATATTTAGTCACTGAAAACAATATGAAAGCAGATGGCTACTGTCAACACCAGAATACTGAAGACGGAAACATGATCAAGAACACCAGAATATTGTTAGATATAGTGCCAGAAAATGATCCTCTTAGGTTGGAAGACACTCAAAATATAACTGGAAAACAGCTGCTTCCTCTAAGTAGAACTGAATGTGATAACGCAAATGGAGTAAAGCCATTGGGATGTTCCTTTGCTGAGGGGGCACAACTCAAAATAAGGAGAAATAGTTGTAAACATCCATTAATAATGGGAACATGGAATGCAAGAAGTACAAATCGAAGAAAACTGGAAGTTGTCAGAAATGAAATGGAACGTATAAAGATCAATATACCTAGGCAATAGGGAGCTATTGGACCAATGCTGGCAATTTTGAATCTGACAAACATGGTTTACTATACTGGGAACTGAAGAATAATGGTGTCATATTCATCATCAAAAAGAATATTTCAAGATCTATCTAGAAGTACAACACTGTGTGTGATAGGAGAATATCCATATGCCAAAAAGGAAGACTTGTTAATACAACTATTAGATGGTATACACAGAAATCAAATTGACTACATATGTGAAAATAAATGGTAAAAAAAAAGCTCTATATATCATTAGCCAAAACACAGTCAGGGGCAGAATGTGGAACATACTATCAATTGCACATATGTAAATTCAGACTGAAGTTGAAGAAAATGAAAACAAGTCTATGAGAGCCAAAACATGACTTTGAGCAAGTCCCACGAGAGTTGTGGGATGACATCAAGAACATCATACAGGAAGAAAACACAAGATATTAAGAAGACAAGAAAGAAGGAAACGATCAGAATAGATGTCAGAAGAGACTCTGAAATTTGCTCTACAGCATAGAGATACTGAAGTAAATGTAAGTAATGAGGAGGTAAAATAAAT
>NW_006408606.1:11902840-11913132 GCF_000296735.1 Chrysochloris asiatica | reverse complement strand
CGCTGGTCCAAAAAGTTGCTTTGAACCACAAGATTGGCACTTCAAGCTTACCAGTCACTCCTCGCAAACACTGTAGAGGGTCACTATGGGTTGGAACCAACTCAACTGTACTTCACAACTTCACAACATGGGCAAAACACTGAATGATGGAGAAAGCATCAAAAGAAGATTTCAGCAATACACCGAGTCACTATGCCCAGCCCTCGACCCCCCAAAAAAGGGTAGATATTCAAACATTTCAAGAGTTAGCATATGATCAAGAGCCACTGATACTGTAGGAAAAAGTCCAAAGTGCATTGAAAGCATTGACAAAGAACAAGGCCCTGGGAATTGATGGAAAACAAATGGAAATCTTTCAATAAATCCATGCAGCACTGGAGACACTCACTCATCCATGCCAAGGTATTTAGAAGACAGTAATTTGGCCAACTGATTGAAAGAGATCCATTTGTGCCATTCCAAACAGAGGTTATCTGACAGAACGCAGAAATCACAGAACAATATCATTAATATAGCATGCAAGTAAAATTTTGCTAAGTATTTAAAAATGGCTGATTCAGTATATTGACAGGGAGCTGCCTGAGGTTTAGGCTAGATTCATACAGGGATGTAGGATGAGGGATATCATAGCTAACGTAAGAGAGACCATGGCTGAAAGAGAATACCAGAAACAGGCTTACTTGTGCTTTATGGACTATACAAAGGTTTTCGATTGTGTGGTCATGACAATTTAGGACAATAATGCAGAATATGAATATTCTAGAACACTTAACTAACTGTGCTCAGGAGGAACCTGTACATTGACCAAGAGGGAGTCATTCAAACAGAACAAGGTAAAAATGAATGGTTTAAAATCAGGAAAGTTGTTCACCAGGGTTTTATTCTTTCAACACACTTATTCAATCTATATGCTAAGCAAATAATTTGAGAATCTGGATTATATGAAGGAAAACATGGCATCAGGTTTTGTAGAAACTCAACAACCTGCGATATGCAGATGATACAAATTTGCTTGCTGAAAGCGAAGAGGAATTAACACACTTATGGATGAAGATAAAAAATTATACCCTTGATATGGGTTGCACCTCAATGCAAAGAAAACAAAAATCCTCATCCCAGGACCAATAAATGACCTTATGATAAATGGAGAAAAGATTGAAATTGCCAAAGACTTAATTTTTCTTGGATCAACAATCAAAACTCATCAAAACAGCAGTCATGAAATCAAAGGATGAATTGCATTAGGCAAATCAAGTGCACAAGTCCTCTTTAAAGTGTTCAAGAGCAAACATGTCAGTTTGAGGACTAAGGTGCACCTGACCAAAGCCATGGTATTTTCAATAACAGTTTAATAGGAGGTTCTATATGTGTTTGCTACTTCTGTTATAATTTCCATTTAGATTGGTATTCTGCCACAATTTTAAATCTATAGTTCATATTAACCAATTTTCAGGAATTTGGACTTGCATCATATTATATATCATATCCCATGTACTGCCAATTTGCAAATAAAAAGGATATGTTTTCTAAGAGTTGACTCAAATTGGAGATTAGTTCATGTATATATTGGGATAATTTTAAGTAAAACAAAATGATTTTCTAGAAACACGGTCCTCATAATAATTTGAACCAATGAAAAAAATTATATCTGTATAATCTGAAAATAATTTTAACAATGGTACCTTGTCTTCTTTAATATTCAATTTAGGCAAATTATTTTAATAATTATTAACAAGGTGACATGTATAAGTAACCAGCAGCTTTAGATTATGTGGGCCAGTAAATGGCTTTGTTTCTGGAGTCTAAGAATGTCAGAGTTCAGGATAGAGAATGTAGCAGTTTAATGGAATAGTAGCGTGAAACAGTGAAGTTGAATGTATTCAAGCTCCCCAAGCATATCAGTTTATTATTCACTGGCTTTTAGGGTCAGATTGGGCATAGGTGGAGATATCGATTCTTTTTCTTCAAGACGTACCAATTTCTTTTCTAGGTAACCTAAGTAGGAGTCATGAACAGCATATACAAATACATCAATATTAACAATAATTGTCATTATTATGAGTAAGCAGATCATATCTTTTTATTGTCCTAATTGGGACAGTGTTGAAAGTGAAAGATTGCTATTGATAATAGTTACGAAGTAACAGGCAAACTTGGGCATGTAAAGACAGGCATAATTTGTTCCATTTTTCAGAGGTTCAGGTCGGTTGAATAATTTCTCCAGAGTTACAGCTAAAAGAGCATGAGAAGGTTATTCAATTCCAAAAAAGAAAAGGCTATACCCTTTCAAATATTTTCATATCTAATGGATGAAATTTCTATATTATACCACGAGGTAAAATATGGAATGAATTTGTTATGCTCACTTCTCTAAGATATCTTGTGATTTTATTATTAAGTGCCATTGAGTCAGTTCCAACTCATAAGGACCCTGTATAGGGTCTCCAAATGGTTAGTTTAGAACTACTGATCTTGAGATTAGCAGTCCAGTGCTTGTCGTACAGTGCCATATCAGAACACTTAAGATGCCTTTATATTCTTTAACTATGTGGTTGTTGTTAAGTACTTTACTGTCAGTTCTGACTCACAGTGACCCTGTAGAGGGTTTCTGAGAAGCAGACGGTGAGTTTGAACCACTGTCCTCGTGGTACAAACTAACGTTGCAGTCCAGTACTTATCCACACTAGGATGCCTCTTTAACTGTATCTCCATGCTTAACCACTTTCAGGTATTATGAAATACAATACTAACTTCTTATATTAGAGCTAAACAACATATCTACCATTCTTCTGTCAGTTTGACATACTGTAATGGCTTGTGTGATGCTGGAAACTATACCACCAGTATTTTAAATACCAGAAGGGTCACCAATGAGGGACAGATTTTGGCGGAGCTTCCTTCTAGAGAAAGACACACCAGGAAGAATCAGAAGCAGACCACTTCTGAATGGCTAGCCACCGAAAACTTAGTGCTAGAAAATGAGTCACTCAGGTTGGAAGGCACTCAAAATATGACTGCCTCCTCAAATTAGAGGTGACTTTAATGATGTTAGCAGAGCAGGCTTTCAGGACTTTAATTTGCTGATGGGCACAACTCAAAATGAAAAGAAATAGCTGCAAATATCCATTGATAAGCAAAACATCGAATGTACATAGTATGAATCTAAGAAAATGGGGAGTGTTCAAAAATGAAACTGAACGCATAAAGATTGATGGCCTAAGCATTAGTGAACTGAAATGGACTGGTATTGGTCATTTTGAAGCATAAAATCATATGGTAGACTATGCTAGGAATGACAAATTCAAGCGGAAGGGCATCACATTCATTGTCAAAAAGAGCTTATCACGATCTGTCTTATAGTACAATGTTCGCTGTGATAGGATAATAAAAACACAACTACAAGTAAGACCACTTAATAACACTTTGATTCAAATTTACGTACCAACCCCTAAAGCCAGTGATGATATAAATGAAGAAGTCTAACAAATGTTCAGTCTGAAAGTGATTAAATATGAGATCAGTATGTACTGATAAATACTGATGATTGGAATTTGAAAGTAGGAAACATCAAAGAATGAGTGGTAGGTAAATATGTCATTAGTAATATAAATGATACGGAATATTGCATGGTAGAATTTTGAAAGACCAATGACTTATCCATTGCAAACACCTTTTTGCAACAACTATACATGTGGACCTCACAAGCTGGCATTCTCATGAATCAAATGGCATCAACAGAGACAATGGAGAACTTCAATATCATCAGCCAAAACAAGGCCAGGAGCAGTTTGTGGAATAGACCATCAATTCCTCATATGCACGTTCATGCTAAAGTGAAGATAAAACAAGTCAGCAAGAGCCGAAGTATGACCACCTGAATTTAGAGACCATCTCAAGAATAGATTTACTGCATTAGATACTAATAACTGAAAAACAAAGGAATTATAAGATGACATCAATAACATCAATACATGCAGAAAGCAAAGGGTCTTTTTAAAAACAGGAAAGAAAGAAAAGACCAAATTTGATTTCAGAAGAGATTCTGAAACTTGCTCTTGAATGTAAAATAGCAAACATAAATGTGGCAAATGATCAAGTAAAAGAACTAAAATGTAAATTTCAAAAGGCAGCTCGAAAAAACTAAGTATCATAATGAAATATGGTAAAGACCTAGAGTTAGAAAACCAAAAATATTGCAAAATACTGAAGAATGAAAGAAGTATAAAAAGCTAATGGAAGTAATATTACCAAATCTCAAAGAACTGGTAAATCTCAACTTTCAAGAAGTACCATGTTATCAAGAATTAATGGTACTGAATGAAGAAGTCCAAACTTCACTGAAGGCATTGGCAAAAATCAAGGAATTTAAGGAGTATGAATTTAAATGTTTCAATAAACTGATGCAGCATTGAAAGTATTCATTCATCAATACTAATAAATTTGGAAGCCAGTTACTGGTCAACTAATTGGAAAAGATCCATGGTTGTGCCCATTCCTATGAAATACGACAAAACAGAATGCAGAAATCAGTGGAAAATATCTTTAATATCACACATAAGTAAAATTTTGCTGAAGATAACTCAAAAGTACTTTGCAGTAGTACACTGACAGACAACTTCCAGAAACCCAAGCCGGATTCAAAAAAGGACTAGGAACTAAGGATATCATTGCTGACAACAAATAGATCTTGGCTGAAAGCAGAGTATCAGAAAGGTACTCACTTGTTCTTTATTGACTATGCAAAGGCATTATACTATGTGGACCATAAAATAAGGGATACATTGTGAAGAATAGGTTTTCCATGACATTTAAATGTGATAATGAAGAACCTGTACATAGATCAAGAGGCAGTTGTTGGAACAGAACAAGGAGATACTGAATGGTTTGAAATCAGGAAAGGTGTGCACCAAGGTTATATGCTTGTTGTTGTTGTTGTTGAGTGCCATTGAGTATATTTGATAGCGACCCCGTATATGGTTTCTGAGGTGCAGCTGGTGAACTTGAACTGCTGGCCTTGCAGTTCAAATGGCTTTGTAGTCTGGCGAATTAATCCACAGCACCACACCAGGACTCCATACGACAGTTACTCCATTTGTATACTAAGAAAATAATTATGAGAAGTTGGGTTTTATAAAGAAAAATATATCATCAAGATTGGAGGAAGATTCATTAAGCTGAAAAATGCAAATGGTAGAGCTTGCTTGTTGGGAGTGAAGATAGTTAAAATACTTACTGATGAAGATCAAAGACTACAGCATTCAGTATGAACTGCAATTCACTGTAAGGAAAGAAAAATCCTCACAATTGGACCAATAAATAATATCATGATAAATGGAGAAAAGAAGTTGTGAAAGACTTTTATATGCTAGGAATTACATGTTGATGAGAGCAGCAGTTAAGAAACCAAAAGATATATTGCATTAGGCAAATCTGCTGCAAAACAACTCTTTAAAGATGCAGTTTTGAGGACTAAATTGCATCTGACCTAAGCCATGGTATATTTTCAGTTCATTCATATGTACGTGAAAGTTGAACAGTGAAGGGGGATGTGAATAAGGAATATTGTAAATGCTGTAAATACAGTGAATAAGGAATATTGTAGAAAAATTTATGCATTTGAATTATGGTGAAAATGTCTAAAGTACCATGGACTGCCAAAAGAACAAACATCTGTCTTGGATAAAACTACACCCAGAATACTCCTCAGAAGTGAGGATGGCATGATTTTGTCTCCCATTCCTTGGACATGTTGTTAGGAGGGACCAGTCCAGGAGAATGACATCACATATGGAAAAGTGGAAGGCTTACACAAGATGGGTTTACACAATGGCAGGAACAATGGGCTCAAGCACAGCAACAACTGTGAGGATGTAGCAAGACCAGGCAGCATTTCATTCCATTGTGCACAGGGTGATTATTAATGAGACCCAACTGGACAGCACCTAACAACAACTACAACAATCAATATACAATTACCCAATGGCCATAATTCTTTGATTTTCCTTGATGGCTGTTTATTGGTATTTTGAGAACAAGATCATATATAATGAAATATCTTACTAAGAGAGTAACTTTGAATATTAAATTATCTTATGTTTGCTAGAATAAATCTGAGATAAGTTTTGATAAGTCAAAATCATTTCATTTTATTTTTTTCATACCTTCTCTGTAATCTAGGTTTTATTTATTTTTCCATTCAATTTTCACTAGATAAGTGAAAAGCAACATTTTAGTATCTTTTTTTTTTTTACTACTAGTGTAAAATAGTTGCTTTTAAAATCTAAGAAATCACTTTTCTTTAATACTTTGTGAGGAATAAATCATCTGTATTTCTATGACAGAAATGTTACCACCATTAGCATTTTGCTATATGTTTTTCCATCATTTTTCTTTTTGTGTGCATAGTTGAAGGTTAAAAGTATTCATAATTCAATAAAAGATAGATAGTTCCTACTACCTCTGCTATTCCTGCTGATGCTATTATGACTGTTTTTGGTGGTGGTGTTGAGTCAATATCTCCACATAGTGACTTTATGCACAATAGAACAAAAGACTGAATGGTCCAACGCCAATCTCACAATCTTTCAGCCCACTGCTGCTAATACTGTGCCAGTCCAACTTGTTGAAGGTCTCACTCTCCTTCACTGAAGCTCCACTTTATCAAGCATGATGTCCTTCTCCAGAAACAGGCCCCTCCTACTAATATGTCTGAAATATGAAAGACTAAGTCTAGCCACCCTGGCTTCAAAGAAGCTTTCTGGCTGAACTTTTTTCCAACAGTGATTTGTTCATTTTTTTGTTAGTAGAGGGTACTTTTAATTTCTCTTCCAACACCATGATTCAAATGCATCAATTATTTATTGTATTTCTTATTCATTGTCTAACTTTCACATGCATATGAGGCTATTGACAATATTATGGTTTGGGTCAGGCACACCTTAGTCCTTAAACTGATATCTTTGCTCTTAAACAGTTTAATGAGGATTTGTGCAGCTGATTTGACTAATGCAATACATCTTCTGATTTCTTGACTGCTGCTTTCATGAGTGTTGGTGGTTGATCCAAGGAAAATAAAGTCTTTGACAACTTCAATCTTTTCTCCTTTGGTAAGAACGTTGTTTATTGGTCCAGTGGTGAGGATTTTTGTTTTCTTTAGATTGAGATGCAATTCATAACGAAGGCTATGGTCTTTGATCTTCATCAGTAAGTATTTGAAGCCTTCTTCACTTTCAGCAAGCAAAGTTGTATCATCTGCATATTACAGGTTGTGAAGGAGTCTTTCTCCAATCCTTATGCTCCGTTTTTCTTCATCTAACTCAGCTTCTTGGACTATCTGCTCAGCATACAGGTTGAATAAGTATGGTAAAAGAATGTAACCTTGTCGCACACCTTTTAAAATTTTAAATCATTCTGTGTTCCCATGTTCTGTTCAAACGACTGCTTCTTGGTCCAGGTACAGATTCCTCATGAGCAAAATTAAGAGCTTGATTTATAAGTGCCTCCAAATTCAGATGCCTGTCACACCTGAGACTGTAATAACTAAAAAGCATTTGATATGTGAGAGCAATGATAGGAAAACAGTTCAAGAATGGAAATGTTCTCGCAAAGGTAATCAGCGGTAATGAAAAGAGACATCTGGATGCCATATGGAGTATCATATCACAGTCCAGGCTGGCCCCCATGGGTTACTTGGGGGTTACAAAGTTACAAAGAGAAAGCATTATGATGACAGCCACCCACTTATAGTTTTGATAAAATTATTAGTAAAATATTGGATTCTAGTCTGACGTAATGCTATTAGGATTATAACTTATTGATGTTAGTATATTTGATCAAATGTAATTTTAATTAAGAACATTAAAAGAACATTTACCTTCGTCAAAGGATTAACATAACATCTTCAGAAAATTTTGTGAAGTATTTGGGCTGGCATGCATACACTTTCAAAATAAAGGGAACCTAAAGTTTCTATCTACCACTTGTCTATCAGTTTGTTGTACTGTGGTGACTTGTGACTTTCTAAGATTCTGGAAGCTATGCCACAGGTATTTTAAATATCAGCAAGGTCAGCCATGGTGGACAGGTTTCAGATGAGCTTCCAAACGTAGACAGACTAGAAAGAAGGAGGGACTACTTTCAAATATTTAGTCACAGAAAACTTTGTGAATGGGAGTGGAACACTGTCAGATATAGTGCCAGAAGATGATCCCCTCAGGTTGGAAGTGCTGCCGCCTCAAAGTACAGTTGACCATGGTGACACAAATAGAGTAAAGCTCTCAGGACTTTCATTTGCTATTGGGGCACAACTCAAAATGAAGAAAAACAGCTGTAAACATCCATTAATAATTGGAGCATGGAAAGTACGAAGTATAAATGTAGGATAATTGGAAATTGTAAAAAATGAAATGGAACACATATTTGAAATGTGTTCAACTGAACAAATGTAAAAAAAATCAATATCCTAGACATTAGTGAGCTGAAATGGACTGCTATTTGCCATTTTCAATCTAACAAAAACATGATTTACTAGGCTAGGAATTGCAAATTGAAGAGGAATGGCATTGCATTCATCATCAAAAAGAACATATCACGATCTGCCATGAAGCACAACACTGACGGTGATAATATCCATAAGCATAAAAGGAAGTCCAATTAATTCCACTTTTATTCAAATTTATGCACCAACCACTAAAGGCAGTGAGTATGAAACAGAAGAATTCTACCAACTTCTTCAGTCTGAAATTGATCCAACATGAAATTAAGATGTATTGATAATTACTGGTGATTGGAATGCAAAGGTTGGAAACAAAGAGGAAGGATCAGTGTTTGGAAAATATGGTCTTGGTGACAGAAACAATACTAGAGATGCATGACAGAATTTTGCAAGACCAATGATTTGTTCATTGCAAATACCTTTACAAAACAACACAAAAGACAAGTATTCACATGGATCTCACCAAATGGAATACACAAAAATCTAACTGACTGCATGTATGGAAAGAGACAATGGAAAAGCTTCATGTCATCAGCCAAAATAAGGCCAGGGACAGAGTGTAGAACAGACCATCAATTGCTCATAAGTAAATTAGGCTGCAGTTGAAGAAAATGAAAACAAATACAGGAAAGCCAGAATATGACTCAAATATATCCCAAATGAATATAGAAATCATCTGAAGAGCAGATTTGATGCATTAGCCACAAAAGACCAGAAGAGTTGTGTGATGACATCAAGAACTTCATACAGAAAGAAAGCAAAAGGTCATTAAGAAGACATGAAAGAAGGAAAAGATCAAAATGGATGTCAAAAGAGACTCTGAAACTTGCTCTCCTGTGTAGAGATGCTAAAGCAACTGGAAGAAATGAGGAGGTACAAGAGCTGAAAAGAAAATTTCAAAGGTGAGCTCGAGAAGACAAGTCAAATATTGTAAGAAAATGTGCAAAAACCTGGAGTCAGAAAACCAAAAGAGAAGAACACATTCAGCATTTCTCAAGCTGAGAGAACTGAAGAAAAAATTCAAGTTTCGACTTGCACTATTGAAGAATTCTCTGGGTGGGCGGACAGAGGGGGTTCTGGTGTGGCACTGTGGGTTAATGTGCTGTACTGCAAAGTCAGTTTGATCCACAAGATCGGTGGTTCAGGCTTACCAGCCACTCCTTGGAAACTCTATACTGTGGGTCGCCATTAGTGGGAACCAAACTGACGACACTTAACAACAACTAGGAATATTATTGAATGATGCAGAAAGCAACACAGGAAGATGGAATGAATACACAGAGTCACTGTACCAAAAAGAAATGTTTGTGTTAAACCATTTCAGGAGGCAGATCCAATGATCTCCAAGAGCCAATGATCCTTTAGGAAGAAGTACAAGGTACACTGAAGGCACTAGCATAGAAGAAGGCACCGGGAATTGATGGAATACAAATTGAAATCTTTCAACAAACTGATGCGGCACTGGAAGCACTCACTCATCTATACCAAGAAATTTGGATGACAACTACCTGGCCAAATGACTGGAAGAGATTTGTATCTGGTCACCCATTACAAAGAGAGGTGACGCAACAGAATATGGGAATCATTGGACAATATCATTGATATCCCATGTGAGAAAGCTTTTACTAAAGGTAATACAAAAACAGCTGCAAATATACATTGACAGAGAACTTCCAGAGGTTCAAGCCGGATTCAGAAGAGAATGTGGAATGAGGGATATCATTGCTGATGTCAGATGGATCTTGGCTGAAAACAGAGAATATCAGAAAGATGTTTACCTGTGCTTTATTGACTATGC
>NW_006408606.1:11900565-11901915 GCF_000296735.1 Chrysochloris asiatica | reverse complement strand
TGCAAACTTTTGTTTGTGAGCAAGATATCAGGCACCGGGCTTCATTTATCTATACCTAAAATGCTACATTGTTCTTAATATTCCTATATACTTTCAAGAGGAAGAAGAGCATCTGGGTTAAACTGATTATATTCAGAGGTGGTTTAATGGGGCTGCCACTGATCAACCCAGGGTCTGCGTAATGCTGTCCCCAGCACTGGACCAATAAACAACATCCATGTTGTTTATTGTCAAAGGACAAGAAATTATAGTTGTCAAAGACTTTATTTTGCTCAGATCAACAATCAAATGACATATTGCATTAGGCAAATCTGCTGCACAAGACATTTTTAAGTGTTGAAGAATAAAGATGTCAGTTTGAGGTTTAAGGTATGCCTGAACTAAGACATGGTATTTTCAATAGCCTCACATGTATGCAAAATTTGGACAGTAAATAAGGAAGACCACAGAAGAACTGATGCATTTGAGTTATGGAGTTGGAGGAGAATTTTTAAAGTATCATGGACTGCCAAAAGAAGAAACAAATCTGTTTTGGAAGTACAGCCAGTGTGTTCCTTGGAAGCCAGGATGGCCAGACTTTGTCTTTCATATTTCGGACATATTGTCCAGAGGGAACAGTCAATGGAGAAGTATATCATGCTTGGTAAAGTGGAGGGTTACAAAAAAAGAGGAAGACCCCCAAGTAGATGGACTGGCACAGTGGCAGCAGTGAGGGGCTCAGGAACAGCAACAATTCAGAGGTTGGCCCAGGACCAAGCAGTGTTTCCCTCTGCTATGCACAGTATCGCTATAGGTCAGTACCACCTCAGTGCCACCTAACAACAACAACAACAACAACAACAACAGAGATTTGTTATCATTGAAAATCTATTGTCATGTGATCACATCAGTGTTCAAAATCTTGACAAAAATCATTTTACAAAGATCTATGCTTATATAATATAAAACAAAAATCTTGCAGACCACTTGTCTTGATATAAACATATTTTAAGATAATATTTATAAACTATGTGCATATCTTTCATAATGATACCTCTCAGTCTATAAGCATTAAGAAGCCATCGTCTAAATTATAAATGTCAGAATATGTTCAAATGGACTACAAGACCAGAGATTTATTTAATGCACTATTTATTTACATCGATTTAATTAAAAATAAATTTGATCACTCTATTAGAGGATTCAGAGACTAAATTTTGGCTCATGCTACCAAACACATTGAATGCAATGGATTTGGCATAATGACTATAACTAATCTTGACAACTAGAATCTATACAGTCACTATGCCACATACTTTGAAGAATTATATAAATAAGCAAAAAAGACTAATAATGCATGCATGCATTTCT
>NW_006408606.1:11890668-11900465 GCF_000296735.1 Chrysochloris asiatica | reverse complement strand
ATATCACCTACTGCAATCTATTCATTAAAGATCCATCAAAATTCAAATCTTTGTAGAAATGGCAAAGCCAATCTTCAAACTTATATGGCATTATAGGGTTCTTGAATAACTAAAGTAATCTTAAAAAATGAAGTAAAACACCCAGGAGGATTCATATATCTGATTTCAAAACATACTACAAAGTTACAAAAATTAAAACAGTTTGGCATTAGCACAAACATAGACACATAAGCAAATGTAATTTTCCAAAAGTCAAAAAAATAAACCCTCATATCTACTGTCAGAGTGCAAAATTCATTCCATGGCAAAAGAATAACCTTCAAAAATGGTTCTGGGACACCAGGATTTCCGCATTCTAAAGAATGAATTCGGGGGCCCATATCTCACACCATATACAAAAAATAAACTCAAATGGATAGGTATGGTTTTGTGTCAACTTGGCTTGGCCTGGATTCTCAATAGTTTACCAGTTAAGATGTAGTTATCACCTCCATGATGAGATGCAATATGAAGTAATCACTTCCATGATGTGATCTGACATGATCACCTATAATCTAATGCAACAATTCTTTGTGTTGTAAATCTTCAGTTCTATGATGTTAGTGAGGCCAGATATAATTTACTGGATTACAATGTATCATGAGTCCAGGTCCTAGAACCATGAACAGCTTAATGTTAAGATGTCTGGAGATATACAAGAAATATTAGGCCTACAGTTTCAAAAAGGGGACAAGAAACGTTCCCCAGAATCAATAAAGAGAAATCCTTACCTTAGACCAAGAACTCTGTATTTGGATTCCTAGCCTCCTAAACTGTGAGGTAATAAATTTCTCTTTGGTTAAAGCCATCCACTCCACCACTCATCTGACAGTAATGGCTTGCATGTTGCTGTAATTATGGAAGTTATGCTATTTGTATTTTAAGTATCATCAAAATCAACCACAGTAAAACAGGTTTTAGCTGAACTCCTAGACATAGACAGACTAGGAAGTCAGAGAGGTGAAATACTTCTGAATGTTTAGTCACTAAAAAGCTTACAGAAACCAGTGGAATGCTGTCAAATACCACCAGAATACAGAATTGGAAACATTATGAATAACACCAGAATATTGTCAGCTATAGTGCAGGAAGATGATTCCTTCAGATTGAATGGCTGTCAAAATACAACTAGGGAAGCGTTGCTTCCTCAAAGTAGAGTTGACAGTGATGATGAGAATGGTGTAAAACTTTCATGATGTTCATTTGCAGATGTGGCATAACTCAAAATAAGGAGAAATAGCAGTAGATATCCAATAATAATGCAAACATGAACTATATGAAGTATGACTCTAGGAAAATTGGCAGTTATCAAAACTTACATGAAACACATAAAGATCAATATACTACATATTAGTAAACTGAAATGAACTAGTAAAACCAATTCTGAATCTGACAAGTGAAGAAGAAGGGCATTGAATTTGCTAAAAAAAGAACATTTCAAGGTCTGTCTTGAAGTATAATGTTGTCTGTGACAGAATAATATCCATACACCTACAACCAAGGCAAGTTAATCCCACTATTATTTAAATTTACAAACCAACCACTAAAGGCAGTAATGATGAAATTGAAGAATTTTACCAACATCCTAGGTCAGAAATTGATCAAATACACAATCAAGATATACTGATATTTACTTGATATACTGATATTTACTTGATATACTGATAAATACTTGATATATTTACTTGATTTACTGGAGATTGGAATGCAAAGGTGGGAAACAAAGAAGGTTCTATATTTGGAAAACTTTTATTGTGAATTGAGGGATAGTTTGCATGGGAGAACATAGATTTCGAACTCAATCTATCATATTTTGTTTCATTACAATGATTACAATATCCTCCATGCAACATTGGTTAACAGTCTTTGCAGTACTCCTTCTGTTACCTTTTGTTTTGATGTACACAAAAACATGCAGGAATATATAATCATTTAAACAACCAAAGGGCACATTTTGCAAGCCTGCCTTCTAGCCACCATCATACAACCTTTCTTTTTCCATGAATATGGAGTCCTTAGCTACTGAATCTCTTCATGCCATCACACTTGTCTTTATCTCTGGTGTCACTGCCTCTCTGGTTAGGGTTCTTAGTTCTGCTCATGCTCTTCTCTCTTGATTGTCCTACTGTCCTCTGTTCCTGGAATTTAAGATTAACTACTTCCCCTTTTGTTATACAACTTCTACTGTTACATTGTAACCATCATAATTAATCATGATAACAATTACTCACTATTGAATCAAATGAAGTCTAGCCCCAACTCCTTTCACCAGACCAATCTAGACAAGTTGAAAACTATTCAGTGGGGAGCCTGTCTTTCTCCACACACTCTGAAACTAATGACACTCTTGAAAACTTGTAAGCCAGCCATTCGTGCATTTATAGCCCAACCATTTAAGGTAGACAATGTCTAAGTTGTTCGTCCCTACCAAACCTGTGAGTAGAAAGAATAGGTTTGATACTGGATATGAATACTCCTTTCCTATCATTTGGCATTTTGAGCTACTACATACATTAGTATAGGTCAAGTTCATCAAATCGTAGCAATTTACAGTTGCTTCCTTAATCAAATTCTTTATCTTCCTCTAGTCTAGTTCACCACTCATCTGTCATTGTGTCATACTGTGGTGACTTGTGAGTTACTGTGATTCTGAAAGTTATGCCACTAGTATTTTACATGCCAGCAGGGTCACCCATGGTGGACAGGTTTCAGATGACCTTTCAGATGAAGATAGACTAGGAAGAAGGAGTGACGAACTACTTACGAACTTTTAGTCACTGAAAGCCTTATGAACAGCAGAGAAACACTGTCAGACATAGTGCCTGAAAATTCAAACTGAAGTTGAAGAAAAAGAAAACAAGTCCAAGAGAGCCAAAATATGACCTTGAATATATCCCACCTGAATTTAGAGATCATCTGAAGAACAGATTTGATACATTAATCACTAAAGACCGAAGACCAAAAGAGTTGTGGGATGATAACAAGAACATCATACATGAAGAAAGCAAAAAGTCATTAAGAAGACAAGAAAGAAGGAAAAGGTCAAAATGGATGCAAGAAGAGACACTGAAACTTGCTCTCCAGCACAGAGATGCTAAATCAAAAGGAAGAAATGAGGAGGTCCAAGAGCTAAACAGAAAATGTCAAAGATCAACTCGAGAAGATGAAGCCAAATATTACAACAAAATTTGCAAAGATCTGGAATCAGAAAACCAAAAGGAAGAACACGCTCAGCATTTCTCAAGCTAGGGGAATTATAGACAAAATTCAAGCCTCGACTTTTGTTACTGAAAAATTTTCTGGACAAACTATTGAATGATGCAGAAAGCATCAAGAGAAAATGGAAGTAATACACAGAGTCACTGTACCAAAAGGGAATGGTTCATGTTCAACCGTTTCAAGAGTTAGCATAAGACCAAGAGCCAATGATACTGAAGGAGGAAGTCCAAGGTGCATTGAAAGAATTGGCAAAGAAAGGAATTGATGGAACAAAAATTGAAATCTTTCAAGAAAGTGAGGCGGCACTGGATGCAGTCACTCATCTATGACAAGAAATTTAGAAGACCACTATCTGGCCGACTGATTGGAAGAGATCCATATTTGTGCCCATTCCAAAGAAAGGTGACCAAATGGAATGTGGAAATCATCAGACAATCTCTTTGATATCCCATGTGAGTAGTTTTACAAAATGTAATACAGAAACGGCTGCAAGCATACATTGACAGAGAACTTCCAGAGATTCAAGCTGGATTCAGAAGAGGCCATGGAATGAGGGATATCACTGCTGATGTCCTATGGATCTTGGCTGAAAGCAGAGAATATAAGAAAGAGGTTTACCTGTACTGTATTGACTATGCAAGGCTTTCAACTGTGTGTATCATGACAAGCTATGGACAACATTGCGAAGTATGAGTATTCCTAAACACTTAATTGTGCTCATGAGGAATCTGTACATGGACCAAGAGGTAGTTGTTCGAATAGAACATTGGAACTCTGAATGGTTTAAAATTAAGAAGGGTGTGAGACAGGGTTGTATTCTTTCACCATACTTATTCAACCTGTATGCTGAGAAAATAATCCGAGAAGCTGGGTTATATGAAGAAAAATGTGGCATCAGGATTGGAGGAAGACTCATTAACAACCTGCGATGTGCAGATGATACAACTTGGTTTGCTGAAACTTAATATATTTACTGATGAAGATCAAGGAGCACAGCCTTCGGTATGGATTACACCTCAATGTAAAGAACATGAAAATTCTCATCACTGGACCAATACAAAACATTCTTATCAATGGAGAAAAGATTAAAGCTGTCAAGGACTTCATTCTTCTTGGATCATCTATCAACACTCATGGAAGCAGCAGTGAAGATATCAAATGGCATATTGAATTAGGTAAATCTGTTGCACAAGACCTTTTTAGAGTATTGAAGAGTAAATATGTCAGCTTGAGGAGTAAGTGCGCCTCACCCAAGCCATGGTATTTTCAATAACCTCATGTGCATGTGAAAGCTGGATGAATAAGGAAGACCGTAGAAGAATTGATGCTTTTGAGTTATAGTGTTGGAGAAGAATATTGAAAGTACCATGGGCTGCCAAAAGGACCAATAGATCTGTTTTGGAAGATATGCAGCCAGAGTGCTCCTTGGAGGCCAAGATGGCCAAACATTGTCTCTCATACTTTGGACATATTGGCAGGAGGGACCATTCGCTGGAGAAGGATATCATGTTTAGTAAAGTCAAGGGTAAGAGAAAAAGGGGAAGACCTCAACGAGATGAATTAGCCAAGTGGCAGCTTCAATGGACTCAAGCATGGCAACAGTAGTGAGGTTGGTCCAGGATTGGGCAGTGTTTTGTTCTGCTGTGCATAAGGTTGCTGTGGGTCAGTACTGACTTGATGGTACCTACAACTCTAGTTCTGATCATCAAGCCATCGAAATTAGGTTAAATGGATCCTATCTGCAAGTTTGGTTGTTCTCTTTTGTCACCCCCTACTTCTCTGGTAGTGTAGTAGTTATGAATCGGTCTGTAAACCACAAGGTCAGCAGTCTGTAACTACACACTGCTCCATGGGAGAAAGAAGAGGTCTTCTGCTCCAATAAAGATTGGAGTCCTGGTGTGGCACTGTGAGTTAATGAGCCAGACTGCAAAGTTGTTTGAACTACAAGCTCGGTGGTTCAAGTTCACCAGTCGCTCCTTGGAAACCCTATGCAGGGTCACTATGAGTCAGAACCAACTCAACAGCACTTCACAACAACAACAACTTCATATTAGCTGGACACTTCACTCTCAACTCTAGCACTCCATGGCTAGGTCAGTGTCTGTGGGCTCAGGAGTTCTCATGTCTCCGCAAATTTCGGACCACCCAGCCCTTCCTGTTTTCTATTTCTCATCTCCAGGTTGACAGGAGTCTATGGAATATGATCAAACTCAGCCCATATCCTCATTACTGACTTTCCCCCACTGTCACTCACATGTAGACCAATGTTGTTGCCAGTTATCTTGCATTCCTATTCCTGTGTTCCCCTTGAGTTTCAGTCTTAGAGGGAGTTTGTCCTGACCTTAATGGTTCCCTGGCAAACAACTTACTTGTTCTTGTAGTAGCCTGCTAGATAGATGTTTTTGTGTGACAAATAGTGCATAAGACCATTATTGTAAAAGCTAAACAAAAGACACCATACTAAAAAGGAAAAAAAAAGTCTTTGTTGGTTAATGGTAGGGGTGGTACGGTGGGGTTCAGGGATGGAAGGAGGGGATGATAGTGCACAGGGCAGTGGGTAGACACATCATAGTTTAGGTGTTGGTGAGAACAATACACAAAAAGAGGAAGGGATGTGGACGAACAAGGAAGATGGGGTACCCTGAGACAGGTTTGCATGGGCTAAATTGGACAGAGGTAAATAATGATGCATGTTCAACCTTGGAACAACAGGGCTGTGTGACACAGAGATCGAGGCATAGTCTGAAGAGGGGAAATAATGTTAAGATGCTTGCCTGGCTTATGAATATTGGTTTCCCTTGCTTACTATTGTAAAATAGACACTTGAGTGGGATATAAAGGAATGTCAGGAAACATGATTACAGATAGCTTATAAGCCCTTCTTCAGCCTGTAACTGACTGGAATACCTAATAGGCATTCTAGAACTTGCCCAGTGATATAGGACCTCACGTACACTTGCAGTGTATAGGACCTCATGTACACTTGTGAGCCCCATCAAGAACCTTCTAAGGTGGGAAATCCCCACTATGAAGGTCATCAGACCAGCCTGAAAAAGCTAGAGAAATGCAAGATACATGTTCAATGAAAGATCAGCAGGAAATATCTAAAACAAAAATGGCACTATGATTGGCTACTGCAAGACTAAGCAAGTTATTCAATGGGGGGCCATCAAGGCATGCAATCAAGTCCCTTTCAGGACAAAGCCCACTCCAAATACTGAAACTCAAAGGGAACACATGAGCAGGCATGTAAGCTTGCTGGATACCATGTTGGTCTATTAGTGAGTGGAAGAGGGGGAAAGGCACCTGTTACCTGGAGATGAGAGAAAAGAGAAATGGCTGGTTGGTCTAAAGTGTGGTGAGACCTGGGGACTCCTAAGCCCATGGACAAGGACATAGCCATGGAGGTCTAGAGCTGAGAGTGAAGCATCCAGGTGATATGAAGTGAGGGGAGATGCACAAGAATGCCCAAACTTGCAGATATAGTACCCATTTGACCTAGCCTCGATGGATTGATAATCAGAACTCAACTAAAGGAAGATAAAAATACAAACAATTTTTGATAAAGGAAATGAGTTTAAATTGCCACAATTTGATGAACTTGGCCTATATTTGTGCCTGCAGTTACCCAAAATACCAACTGAGAAGGAAGGAGTCTTCACATCAAGTATCAATCCTATCCCCTCTGTATACAGGGTAAATAGGGACAGGCAATTAAGACACTGAGTACCTAAAATGAAGGGGTGATAAAGACATGAAGTGAATGGCTTACAAGTTTTCAAGAGGGAGTTTAGTTTAAGTGTGGGGGAAGATGGAGTCCCACTGAATAGTTTTCATCTTGTCTTGACAGGCCTGGTGAAAAGAGACGAGGATAAGATTCTTATGCTTCAAATAGTGAGATAGTGAGTAATTGTTATCATGAATAATTGCAACTGTCACAACTGTAAAGGTAGAAGTTTTGTAACAAAAATGGGTGAGTAGTTAATCTTGCAGTACAGAAACAGAGGACCCTAGGACCATCAAGAGAGAAGCACACAAGTAGAGTGCGGGACCCTATACAGAGAAGTAGTGATGCCAGAGATAGAGACAGGGATGAGGACATGGAGAGAGGGAGCAGCTGAAGACCCTGGACTCATGAAAAGAGAGGGACTGGGTGCTGTCGGCCAGGGAGCAGGTTTGCAGAATGTTGCCTTTGGTTGTTTAAATTATTATATATACCTAAGTGTTTCTGTGTACATCCCCCCACCCCACCCCCAAAAAGGGTAAAAAATAATAGTGCATTGTCATGGAAGTGTAAAAAACTCAAGCTAGTTTTAGACAAGGGCATGGAAACAAGGATATCATTGCTGACATCAGCTGGATCTTAGATAACAGCAGACAGTATGAAAAAGACGTTTACCTGTGCTTTATTGACTATGCAAATTCTTTTAACTGTGTGGTTCTTATCAATGGAGAAAAGATTGAAGTTGTCACCAATGGATTAGTAGAAAAGTGGCAGGAGACCAGTAGCAGCAGAACCAAGAGCCTGAGCAGGAGACAAAGTGGTAGTCTTCCTTGCCCACAGAGCAAGTACAGCTGAGTGTCCTTAGGCAGAAGGCTTACCTGTGGAGTCAGGCATCTCTGTATAATTAATTGTAGTTAGAGCTTAATACCTTTGGGCTAAGGCTTATTGAGGAGTGAAGTGTCCTTAGGGCATTTAGCAGCCCTACAAGAACTTTGTGGCACTGAGAGCCTTGCCTGTGGGCACGGCTGAGGAGAGGCTGTCTTGACTGGACTAGCTGCGCACTAAGCATTTCTGGCCCTAAATTGTAACTTATTAACATCCCTAATCAACCCCACAACTGTTTAAGTATGGTTTCTGAGTTCTATGTGGTCATCACAATTAAGTATAGAATCCAGATGGGAAATAAAAAGTGCTGTGTAGAAGAAATTGTTTGTGTCATTATTTTAGCAGTATCTCATCAAAATTTCAAACTTTTATTCACCACTAGTGTTCATGACAAATGATAAGACAACCTACAGACTGGATTGTAAAAGCACTGGACTTCAAACCTCAAGGTTAATGGTTCAATCTCACCAGCCACTCCTCAGAAACATTATACAGGGTCACTATGAGTTGTAAGCCACTCAACAGCATTTAACAAAAATAATATGCATGTAGTCCTGGTGTGGTGTTGTACGATAAGCACTGGACTGCTAACTGCAAGGTCCACAGTTTAAACCCGTCAGATGATCCTCAGAAATCCTATGAGTCGGAAATGATTCAACAGCACTAAACAACAATAGAGAGCGCTGTGTGAGAGGGATGGTTGGTGTCATTTATATGCATAGAGATAAAACCCCAATGTCATTATGTTCTTTCCAACTCATAGCAACACTAAAGGATAGAACAGAACTGCTCTATAGCGTTTCTGAGGCTATAAATCTTTATGGGAACAGAGGTTTCATCGTTCTCTTGTAGAGCTGCTAGTGCATTGGAATCACTGTGACCTTGCGGCTAGCAGCCTGATGTTTAAACCACTGCACAACCAGGTCCCCACACACACCCACACACAAACCAAAACCACACACATTGAGGGTGTTGCAAAATGACACTGAAAGATACTGGTGCAAAAAGACCAACCATCCAATCAAAACACGGGCAAAATCTTGAACAGACATTATACTAAAGAAGAAATACAAATGGCCAAAACACTCATGATAAGATGCTCAATGTTATTAGCCATTCCAAACCAAATTCACTGTCATTAATTTGATTCCAACTCATAACAACCTGACAAGGAATAGGAAAATGTCTTACACGATGCAGCACTGTAGCATAAGCACTCGACCACAAGACCACAAGGTTGGCAGTTCAAACTCACCAACCACACCTTAGAAATTCTATATAGGGTCACTATGAGTCAGAACCAACTTGATAGCACTTAGCAACAACAACAATAATCTTCATAGAGGAGTCCTGGTGTGGTGCTATAGGATAAGCACTGGACTGCAAAGTCAGTTTGAACTGCAAAGATGCTCCTTGGAAACCGTAGATAGGTCACTATGAGTCAGAAGTGACTCAACAATACTTAACAACAACAATCTTCACAGAAGCAGACTGTCACATTTTTTCCTACCTGCCTTTGAACTGTCTATCTTTTGTCTGTCCTTATTGTTGTTGTTAAATGCGGTCAAGTCGGTACCAACACATGGTTACTCCATATGGATTTCCAAAAGAAGAGCTGGTGGGTTTGAATAGCTGACCTTGCGGTTCGTAGTCCAGTGCTTATCCTACAGTGCCGCAAAAGTAGTCCACCTTTTGAGTATCAGTCAGGTATTTTACTTCATTCATTACTATAAAGATGTGAATAAAAAACACAATGGGATATCACTCACACCCACTAAACTGGCAATAATTTTAAAAACAGAAAATAACAGGTATTGGCAAGGATATGAAAAAAAAAAAAGGAATCTTAATCCATTACTGGTAGAATTGTAAAATTATCCATTGCTGAAGAAAACAAATTTGGTGGTTCCTTAAAAAGTCGCACATGTAA
>NW_006408606.1:11888359-11890138 GCF_000296735.1 Chrysochloris asiatica | reverse complement strand
ACATTAGGAAAGCAATAAAATTTACAGTGGCCATCCAAAGGATAAAATGTCTAGGAATAAATTAACAAGAGAAAAAATGGACCTATACAAAGAAAACTACAAAACACTACTACAAGAATCCAAAAGAGACTTACAAAATGGAAGAATATACCATGCTTCTGGATAGGAAGACTTAACATTTTGAAAATGTCAATATTGCCCAAAGCAATTTACACATATAATACAATCCCAATGCAGATTCCAACCACATTCTTCAAAGACATGGAAACACTATTACAAACTTCATATGGAAAAGAAAGACCCAGGATAAGCAAAGCACTGCTTAAGAAGATGAATAACGTTGGAAACCTCTCACTCCCTGACTTCAAAATGTATTACATGGCTACATTGGTCAAAACAGCTTGGTACAGGTACAATGAAAGATACACTGATCAATGGAACAGAATCAAGAATCCTGAAATTAACCCACCAACATACAGCTAACTGATTTTCGACAAACTGCCTAAATATATCACATGTGGAGGTGATAGTCTCTTCAACAGACGGTGCTGGCAGAACTGAAAGTGATATGCAAAAGTCTGAAATAAGACCTTTACCTCTTGTCTTATACAAAAGCCAACTCAACATGGATTAAAGACCTAAATGTGAATCCCAGAATTATGAAGGCCATCAATGAAAAAATAGGGACAAATGTGAGGGCTCTAATTTAGGGAATACATAGACTACCAAATATTTTTAAAAGTACACAAACACAAGTAGACAAAATAGATGATTGGGACATACCAAAAATTAAAAACTTATGTGCATCAAAAAGCCGTCACCAGAAGGGAACAACCAGAACAAGAAAAAATCTTGTTCAACGCCACATCAGACAAAGGACTCGTTTCAAAAAATATATAGAAAACTAAAATACCTCTACAAGTAAAAAACATGACTTGTAACTCAATTAAATAATGAGCAAAGGACATGAACAGAACTTCACCAAGAAGGAGATCTGGGCAGCCAACAAATATATGAAGAAATGTTCACGCTCATAAGCCATTAGAGAAATGCAAATCAAAACTACAAAGAGATATCATCTCACACAAGCAATAACAGCAAAGACGAAAAAAGTAGAACAATAAATGCTAGCTAGGATGTGGAGAGACTGGGATGCTCCTGAATTGCTGGTGGGATTGCAAAATTGTCCAACCTCTTTTGAAAGCAATATGGCGCTTTCTCAGAAGGTTGGAAATAGAAATATCTTATGATCCAGGAATTCCTCTACTTGCTATTTACCCACAGGAAATATGAGGCATAACACAAATAGTTATATGCACATCAATGTTCACAGCAGCACTATTTACAATAGCAAAAAGATAGAGACCGCCTAAGTGGCCATCAACTGAAGAATGGGTAAACAAACTGTGGTATATACACACAACGGAATATTAAGCTGCCTTGAACAATAACAAGGAGGCTATAAGCTACCACATAACATGGATGAACCTTGAGGACATTATGTTGAATGAAATTAGTCAGTTGTAAAAGGGGAAATACTGCATAGGACCAATATTGTAAAAGACTGAAAAAAAATAAACCATAATAAAAGGGGGGAGGTGGATTTTTTGATAGCTACTGGGATGTGGGGGTGGTGAGAGGGAAGGGAGTGGATGGTGGAGCACAGGGTAGGGGACAGACACAAGATAGTTTGGATGCTAAGGAGGGGGGCAATACACAAAAAGGGGAAGGGGAATGGAAGAACAAGGCAGATGGGAAAACAATTAGGCAGGTTTGTAT
>NW_006408606.1:11884969-11886824 GCF_000296735.1 Chrysochloris asiatica | reverse complement strand
TGTGCTGATGACCGGGGAAGCAGGCTTGCAGGGTATACCCTATAGTTGCTTGATGATGCATGGAGGGCATTGTAACCATGGCAATGAAATGATATATAATAGAAGGAATGTAAAGCTAATGTTCTCCCATGTGAACTATCACATAATTCACAACAAAATATTTATAAAAAACAGAAGCCCAAAACAAACAACAAAAAAAACCCACTAGTAAATCAACTCAATTCACAATAACATATGTTTTAAAAATTAATAAAAAGAAAGAAAATTATGTTTCAATAAAAATAGATGATTTCACATTGTTAATCTTTAAAAATATGTATACTATGTGTGAATCATTCAAAATAATTTTATAGCTGTTTTCCATAAATATCAGATAAGTGGTTTATTTTTCCTTTGTAGACTAAGTAAAAATGCAAAAAAAAAAAAAAAAAAGCCAAAAAACTTTGTAGTTTTAAATGAGAAGTAATTCCCAAAAATAGTCATGTGAAAGAACCACCCAATCAATATTACAGTTCCCCAATTGTAGTCACCTCAATTTATGGAATATCTAATAAATTAGAGGCAAACCACAGAGAGGAATGAAATGCTACACTGACAAATTAAAGTAACTGAAGTTCATTCTTTGTAAAGTTCTGTGAATTGAAACGTATTTCCCCCGTGCAACAAAAAGAGGCAAGAAACCCCACTGACCACAGTGAAACCATATTGGTACTCTTTTGGAATGCTACCATTAATCAAACCTTGAAGCTTTCACTTGATCTAAAGAAGTTTAACCCTAGGATACCACCTCTTAAAAGAAATACAACAACTTGAACTTGACATTTACTTCTTGGACATTTATAAGACAATGTGATATATTTCAAGGCTTAAAGAACTTAACTATTGCAAGTGGGTAATAAAAATGTAAAGATCAAAATGTGTCCGAATGAGGGGTTCTTTTACTTCTCAAAATGTTTTTACTACCTGAAGCAAAACAGTCTGCTTTAAAAAAAAGGATTTCAAAGTTTTATTGGAGCTCTCAAGTAAAATATGCATATTTTTCCATAGAATATTACAGTTACAGTATTTACACTTTATGTCTGAATATGTGTGAGATCAAAGGAGGTAATGCATAACAGGAAGAAAGAAGAACAAGTCAAGTCATGTACCTACTAACTTTTCAGTCAGAAATAATAGAAAAGCAAATCTGTTTATTGGAGGCAAAATAAACCAACAAAACAAAAACGGAAAATAACACAATATAAGGTGCAGAATTAGAAAGCACAAGAAAAATGAGAAATTTTCTAATCAGAACAGGGAGAATTTAATATAAGGCAGCAATATCCTTAATTATTAATTTGATTTCCCTACTAGGGCTTATCAAATACCTTATAAGTATGGCACTATGGGCTAGGTCCACCACTCATCTGTTTGTCATACATGGTAGCATGTGAGTTGCTGTGATTCTGGACGCTATGCTACGCGTATTTTAAAAACCAGCAGGGTCACCCACAGTAGACAAGTTTTAGATGACCTTCCAGATGAAGACAGACTAGAATGAAGCAGAGATGAACTAACTTCCGAATATTCAGTCATGGTAAACCTTATGAATAGCAGAGAAACACTGTCAGATATAGAGCCAGAAAATGAGCCCCTCAGGTTGGAAGGCACTCAACACGCGACTGGAGAAGATCGCCTCCTCAAAGTAGAGTTGAATGTGATGCCATGAATGGAGTAGAGCCCTAGGGAATAAAGCCCTCGTGACCTTCATCTGCTGATGGGGCACAACTCAATATAAAGAGAAACATATGCAAACATCCAATAATAATCGGAACATGCAATGCACGAAGTACGAATATAGGAAAATTTGAAATTG
>NW_006408606.1:11881527-11883769 GCF_000296735.1 Chrysochloris asiatica | reverse complement strand
ATATATCCCACCTGAATTTAGAGATCATCTGAAGGACAGATTTGATACATTAGACACCAAAGACTGAAGACCAGAAGAGTTGTGGTATGACATCAAGAACATCATATAGGAAGAAAGCATAAAGTCATTAAGAAGACAAGAAAGAAGGAAAAGATCAAAATGGATGTTAGAAGCAACTCTGAAACTTGCTCTCCAGAGTAGCGCTGTAAAGGCAAATGGAAGAAATTAGGAGGTACAAAAGCTGAACAGAAAATATCAAAGGTCAGCTTGAGAAGCCAAAGTCAAATATTACAACGAAATTTGTAAAGATACGGAGTTACAAAACCAAAAGGGAAGAACACACTCAGCATTTCTCAAGCTAAGGGAACTGAAGAAAAATTCAAGCCTCAATTTTCATTATCGAAGGATTCTCTCGGCAAATTATCGAAGGATGCATAAAGTAGACGGAGGGAATACAGAGTCGCTGTACCAAAAAGAACTGGTCGATGTTCAACTGTTTCAAGAGGTAGTTTATGATCAAGAGCCAATGATACTGAAAGAATAAGTACAAGGTGCACTGAAGGAATTGGCAAAGAACAAGGCACCAGGAATTGATGGAATACAAAATTAAATCTCTAAACAAAAGTGAGGCAGCACTGGAGGCAAACACTCATCTATGCAAAGAAGTTTGGAAGACAACTATCTGGTCAACTGATTGAAAGAGATCTGTATTTGTGTCCATTCCAAAGAGAGGTGACCCAACAGAATGCGGAAATCATCAGACAATCTCTTTGATATCCCATGCAAGTAAAGTTTTACTCAAGATAATACAGAAAGGCTGCAATCATACATTGACAGAGAACTTCCAGAGGTTCAAGTCATATTCAGAAGAGGACGTGGAACGAGGGATATCATTGCTGATGTCCGATGGATCTTAGCTGAAAGTAGAGAATACCAGAAAGATGTTTACCTGTGCTGTATTGACTATGCAAAGGCCTTCAATTGTGGACAATATTGCGAAGTATGACTATTCCAGAACACTTAATTGTGCTCTTGAGGAACATGTACATAAACCAAGAGGCAGCTGTTTGAACACAATCTGGGAACACTAAATGGTTTAAAAATTTAAAAAGGTATGCAACAGGGTTGTATTCTTTCACCATACATATTCAAACTATATTCTGAGCAAATGATCCGAGAAACTGGGTTCTATGAAGAAAAATGTGGCATCAGGATTGGAAGAAGACTCATTAACAACTTGCGATATGTCGATGATACAACCTTGCTTTCTGAAAGTGAAGAGGACTTAAAATACTTATTGTTGAAGATCAAAGAGCACAGCCTTTGGTATGGAATGCATCTCAATATAAAGAAAACAAAAATCCTCACCATTGGACCAATAAACAGCATTCTTATCAATGGAGAAAAGATTGAAGTTGTCAAAGACTTCATTTTTCCTGCATCAACCAACAACACTCATGGAAGCAGCAGTGAAGAAATGAAACGACATATTGTATTAGGTATATTTGTTTTACAAGACATTTTTTTTCCCACTTTTATTTTATCTTTTTAATGTTTTTGTTGATTGAAAGTTTACAGGCCAGATCATCATTTTTACATTCAACAAATCATACACCTTGTTTCATTGCAATGATTATAATCCTCTTCATGTAACATCAGTTAAGAGTATTTCTCTCTATTCACCTTAGCTTTTTTCTTTTTTTATTTCTCAGTTATATATAATAATTTACACCACCAAAGGGCACATTCTACAGTCTGCCTCCTGGAAACCACATCTTAGTTCCTCTCTTCCCATGAATCTAGAGTCCTCAGCTGCTCCCTCTCTCCATGTCCGCATCTCTGCCTCCATCTCTGGTATTGCTACTTCTCTGAATAATGTCTCACATTTCGTTTGTGCTCTTTTTCCTTGATGGTCCTAAGATCCTTTGTTTCTGGACTGTAAGATTAACTACTCCCCTGTTTTTGTTACAAAACTTTTACCTTTATAATTATGACATTCACATTAGTCATGATAAAAATTACTAACTATTGAATCATGAGAATCTTATCCCTGTTTGTTTTAACCAGACCCATCTTGACAAGATGAAATCTATTTATTGGTGACTCTTTCTTCCCCCACACATGATTAAACTAAACTCCCCTTTGAAACCTTGCAATCCAGTCACTTTGTGCCTTTATTAAGGAGCTCTGGTAGCTTAGTGGTTACGAATCAGGCTGTGAACCGCAAGGTCAGCAGTTTGAA
>NW_006408606.1:11873747-11880852 GCF_000296735.1 Chrysochloris asiatica | reverse complement strand
GGCTCAAGTGCGGCAACAATTGTGAGATTGGCCCAGGACCGGGAGGTGTTTTGTTCTGTTGTGCAGAGTGGTGCTATGAGTTGGTACCAACTCAATGGCACCTAATAATAAAAACATAGGTTAGGTAGTGTGCTGTAAATGGTAGGTTGGCAGTTGAAACCCATCATCAGTAGCTCTATGAAAGAAAGCTGAGGGGAACTGCTCCCCTAAAGTTTATTCTGATATATTACATATCAGAAACTCTATGGAGCAGTTCTACTCTGTCCCATACAGTTGCTATGCATCAGAATCCACTCAATGGCTGTGGACTTTGAGGCTCAAATGCATATGAAAGCTGGCCAAGGAATAAGAAAAACCAGAGAAGAAATTACGCATTTGAATTAATGTGTTGATGAAGAATACTGAGTATAATTTTACTCCAGGACAATGAACACTCTGTTTTCAAAGCAGAACAATCAGAATGCTCTGTAAAAATAGTGATGCAGAGAATTCATTTCATGGACTTATTATCAGGAAAGCCCAGTCCTTGGAGGAGGACATCCTGCTTGGTAAAGAACAGTGTCAGAGAAAAAGAGGAAGATCTTAAACATTGATACATTGCAACAATGGGATCATATAAAGAAACAATTGTGAGAAGGGCAGATTACCAGGCAATGTTTCATTCTGTTGTACATAGGGTCACTAGGAGTTGGAACCAACCTGATGGCAGCTAACAGCAACTACAACACCAGGGAGTCAGACTTTAGTGGGAGCTTTATTATATCCTTGACCTGAAAGTACCCTGTTTTTAACAAAATTCTACCACAAGTTTTCTTTAGTCCATCATTTAAAAGTATGTTGGTGAACTGTGTTCATGGGATGATTAAGCTCTTAAACCTTAGATGTGAAAGATTTCTTACACATAATGACAGCAAGGACAAAACATGAGTACACTGAGTACATAAGTGAGCAGCAAGAAACTCATATATGATTCTCTTTCCTCTAAAATTAAGAGTTTCAATAAAAACCTTCCCAATCGTTGAAGCATGGCTTATAATTGCAGAGCAACAATACACAAAGAAATTTTTCTTGGGGGCAGTGGCCAGAAAATATTTGCAATGGTACGAGAAAGCACTTATCAATACAAAAAAAAACCCAAGAAACCTTTATTTTTCCTAAACTAAAAGAATATGTTGCATTTAACAGATGTATCAATTAATAATATTATCTAGTAAATTATCCATAGAAATACAGTTGATGAAGCCTGTTCCCTACACCACTTCATTATTGTGCTGTTGAATAAGCAGGGCTAACCCACAGTCAGTGATTCAACATCGGTTACTTGTTCAAAACACCATCACTCCTTGGAAACCCTAAACAGGGTTTCTATAGTTGGAACCAATGAGAAAGCACTTGACAACAACAATGTATATAGAAAGGATAAAATACAGATACAAGCCTAGGAGACATCAAGGCAAATAGTTGGATTCCCTCAGGGCAAACCCCCTGCCAAACTAAAACTCATTGGGAATATATGCTCTTATTGTTGACCACGTTTGTCACCGATAAGGGGAAGTGAGGGAAAAACAGCAATGAAGCTGTGATCTAAGCCCTACAACATTCAATAGACTCCTGTGGACCCAGGTGGAGACCTGGTTGGCCATCAGTATGGAAAGACCTGGGAACTCATGGGCTCAGATTCAGTGACATAGCCACAGAGCAGTAGAGTGGAGAGTGAAGCATCCAGCTAGCTGATAAGAAGAGAGGGCATATGCATAAGAACACCCACACTTGCATAATATTCACTTGACCTGGCTTCAATGGCTGGATGATCAGAGCTCAACTAGAAGAAGAAAGAAGAGAAAAAAAGAGTAATCTGATACAATTTGATGAACTTGACCTACACCTATAGATGAAGTAGCTGAAAAGATAGAACAATTCTTTACAGTGAGGATCATCCCCTCCATACACAGCCAGCTTGGACATTGGCTACCCAGAACGGGGTGGGAGGTGGGGCTACAAAGGCAAGAAGTGACTGGCTTACAAGCTTTCAAGAGGGAACCTAGATCCAGAGGGTGCAGAGGAAGGTAGAATCTCAACTGAGCAGTATCCAATCTGTCTGGGCAGGGCTGATGAAAGGAGATGGGAACAGGCCTCTTGTGATACAATAGTGAATAATTGTTATCAGTACTGACTGTGAGGGTTGGAAATGTAAAGGTAGATGTTTTGTAGCAAAAGGAGGGGAGTGATTGACTTTACAGTGTAGGAGCGGAGGTCCCTGGGACCATCAAGGGAAAAGAGCGGAGACTGGGACACTACCCAGAGAACCAGGGATGGAGGCAGAGATGATGACTTGGAGAGATGGAGTGGCTGGGGACTCTAGACCCAGAGAGGGAGAGGGGCTGTGTGCTGACAGCCAGAGGTTGGGGGTGGGGCAGGCTTGCAGAGCATATCCTTTGGTTGGTTGATGATGCATGGAGGGAATTGCAACCATGTAAATGAAACGATATACGATAGGATAAATGCACAGCTAATATTCTACCATGTAAACTATTACATAATTTGCAATAAAGCATTAAAAAAAAAATACAAACAGCATGGCATATTTTAAATTACCCATCTTTTTTTCCCCCCTCAAAGTTCATTAAAATAAATTCTTCAGCCATAATGCAGATAATTTTTTACTTACTCTCATACTATAAACTAAATTAGTGATTGCTCTAATAAACACTATATTTCAAAACACATGTCATTCCTCTATCTTCTCCCTTTGTCCCATCTCCCAGGTCATGATAAAATTTGGCACAGCACTATAATAACTTTATGAGAAAATTAGGGCCTTTGATATTTTTTGAAGAAGACAAAACTATACTGTCTAGTCAGATTCAACTCATAGCAACCCTGTATAGGGTTTCTGAAGGGCAGCTGATGTGTTTGAAGCACTGATTTGGCAGTTCAAACTGATCTTGCAGTCTACTGTTTAATCTACAGTGTCACAAGTCCTAGTTTGGTGCTGTAGGATAAGCACTGGACTGCTAAATTTAAGGCCAGCAGCCACTCCTTGGTAACCCTATATAGACTTACTATGATTTGGAACTGACTCAGCAGCATTTAACAGTATTATTATACTATTAATAAAAGACTAAGGCACTCTGGTAGCAAAGTGGAATACAAGTTGGATTGCTAACCACAAGGTCAATGATTCTAATCTACCAGAAGCTCCATGGGAGAAAAATGAGGCTTTCTGTTCCCATAAAGATTTACAGCCTCGGAAAACATTTACAGGTTTGCTATGAGTCAGAACTGATTTGACGGCACACCACCACCACCAATAAAAGCTTAAATGAAAGTTTCTTCCTTAATTTATTAATTTATGCTTGTCTCTAGCCCAAAATGAACTGAGTACAACAGGTAAAAAGAGGGGGGGGAGGGGGGAATTATACATTCCACTGCTGTGGTTAGCGATCAGGAATTATTTGAAGACTCAAAACAACATGGAGGAAAAAAAAATAATGCAGTTGAAGACTTTACACATGAATAAGTAAAATATTTGCTAGGAAGAGAAAGTAAAGATTTTCATGCTTCGGGCTTAAGTCAACCAGTCTATAAATGACCCTGTTAAATTTTCTAGAGGAAAACCTGAAGGTCTTATTAGCAATATGTTGAGGAAATAATTTATTTCAATTCAGATTTTACATTCAATATTCTGGTCACTCTAGATTATCTCATGAAAGAGAACAGTTGATTTGACCTAATGATAATGACAATCCAGTTACAAAATAATTATAGTAAAAGAAAATTCCCTTTCAGCATCTGGAGGTCATCTCACATTTATCAACAAAATATTAAATTTCTTTTGTGGTAACAGAACTGTCTATTTTTGTTTATAATTATTATTCTTATCCTATCATTAGAAATGATTTCTTACATTCACTATTTCTATAACTTTGAACAAATAATCTAAGAAGTATGAATTAATTTCTTTAGAAAAAGCATTACAGAAGAAAGAAAAAAATGGCAAAAATCCAAGTAGACTCAAATTATAATATACTGAGCCTTTATTTCTAAGCTAATCACAGGTATCTACCAAAAAATTAAATATTTCCTAGGACAATGATTTATTACTACATTCAAACGACAGTGTGCAAGCAAACCTAGAACAGAAGGGCCAACACAGCCGGTATCTATTAACACAGAAAGTTAGTTGGAACTGTAGGCAAGTAATTAACCTTCTGGCCCAGAGCTTTAAAACCCCAAAAGTAGTTCCTAGAATTTCTTTCATAATTTATGAACAACTGATGGAATTCATGTCACAGTCCATGGATTCCCTTGCTGAATTAACCCCAGCTTTCACTGACCCTAAGAAGCTATAAACCAAGAGGAGAATGTGCTCTAGTATTTCAGCTGACCTACAGAGTGTCGTCTCTGTCTCTCTGGCATGAAAAACCAGATGATAAATTACAAAACTGCCTGCCAGCCAGGCATAGACCTAAACATTCACCTTCACTGACAACAATAACAACACACTGTCCATGCACATTCCCTCACTCCAAACCAGCCCTGTTTTGATAACAACAGTATATGTTCTTAACACACATCTAAATTCTGGTGCTAAAGCCTACAAAAAGAGGTGAGTATGATGATCCAGAGAATTAGAGGGTCAAACAATATATCAAAGCGGTATAAATACCTTTTATTAAATACAGGTAGAAATAACAAAACACATCAGCAAAAACACATAAGTACCAACAACAGTTCACACTTATTACAGGCTTACATTATGCCAGGCACTATGCAAACTTCTTTATATATGCCTTCATTTATCCTCACAATACTATGAAGGTAGTACTATTCTTATACCTCTTTTTCAGATAAGAAACTGATCTCTTGAACCTAGAGAATCTAAAGTGATAGTAAGAAATGAGGAAGTAAAAGACCAGAACAGAAATTTTCAAATGACAGGACAAGAAGACAAAATAAGCTATTATAAAAATTGTGAAAAGACTTGGCATTAAAACACCAAGAGGGAAGAACATTCTCAGCATTACTCAAGTTGAAAAAACTGTAGAAAAAAATCTATGCCTTGATTTGAAATAATGAAGGATTTATATGAGAAAAACATTGAATGATGAAGGAAGTATGAAAAAAGATGGTAGAAATACATAGGGTCACTGTAACAAAACAATAGGCGAATATTCAACTATTTCAGGAGATAGCAAATGAACAAGAACCAATGCTGGAAAAGTTCACTTATCTATGCGAAGAAATCTGAAAGATAACTATCTGGCCAATTGGAAGAGATACAAATCTGTATTCAGAAAGGCAACCCAATGGAGTGCAGAAGTCACTGAACAATATCATTAATAATTAAATGTAAGCATAATTCTGCTGAATACAATTCAAAAACAGTTGAAGCAATATATGGACAAGGAGTTTCAAAAAATTCAAGTCAGATTCTAGAGAGGTCATGGAAATTGGTATTTCATCACTGACATCAGATGGATATTTGCTGAAATTGTAAACACCAGAAAGATGTTTAGTTGTGTATTTTGACTATACAAAGGCACTCAACTATGTGGATAATAACACTGCAAAGAATGAGAATTCCAGACACTTAATTGTGTTTATGAACATCCTGTACATAGATTAAGAGGTAGTTGTTTCAACAGAACAATGGGTACTAAATGGTTTAAAATCAGGAAAGATGTGTACCAGGATTGTATCCTTACATCATACATATTTAATCTGCATGATGAGCAAATAATCTGAGAACCTTAATTATATGAAGAACGTATAATCAGTGTTGGAGGAAAACTCATTTGCAATCTATTATATGCAGAGGACATAAACTTGTTTTCTAGAAGTGAAGATGACTTGATATATTTACTGATGAAGATCAAAGACTGCAGCCTTCAGTATAGGTGGGTTGCAACTCAATGTAAATAAAACAAAAATCCTCACAACTAGGCCAATAAATAACATCACGATAAATGAAGAAAGGATTGAAGTTGTCAAAGACTTCATTATCCTTGGATCCAGAATAAATACTCATGGAAGCAGCAGTCAAGAAATGAAATTACAGCATAACCTTAGTCAAATCTGCTACAAAAGATCTCTTTGAAGTGTTAAAGAGCAAGATGTCTGTTTGACAAATACAATGCTCAATATTATAGCCCTTTAATATGGAGTCCTGGTGTGAGATTGTGGAATAATGCAGTAGACTACAGGGTCCATCTGAACTACAAGGTCGGTTTGAACTGCAAAGTCATGGTTGAAATTCACCAGCTGCTCCTCATAAATTCTATAGAGGATTGCTATGAGTCAGAACCAACTCAACAACACTTAGTAACAACTTAAACAATATGAAGCTTCAGGTGCATGATTTAATTTCTATATAAGTATCTTCCATTTACTATTTTTTAAAGATTAATAAACAATTAGCAGGCCAACCATGTTAAAAGCATTTTTTTCATGTCTTTTCAAGTATTTATCTACATGACAAAATTCAGAGAGCTATTATCCACTCTTTCATAGGAGGACATAAGAAAAGCAGTGGCAGTGATAAAGGCATGAAGTGACTGCCTTACAAGGTCTCAAGTGGGAGCTCTCATCTTGCCTAGATGGGTCTGGTTAAAAGAGATTCTTGTGATTCAGTAGTGAGTAACTGTTATCATGTCTAATTGTGACTGTCACAATTCTAAAAGTTTTGTAACAAAATGACACAGCCACAGAGGTCTAGAGTGGAGAGCAGGGCAGCCAGCCGATAAAAAGAGACCAGACAGATGTAAGAACACCCACACTTGCAGATGATACCCATTTGACCAGACTTCAATAGCTGGATAAGCAGAACTCAACCCAAAGAAGAAAGAAGAGGGAAAAAAAAAAAAAAAAGCATCATCTGATACAATTCGATAAACATGACCTACACCTATGAATGCAGTAGCTCAAAAAAGGAAACAAATCCCTGCTGCAAAAACTATTCCCACCCCCTTCACACAAAGGGTAGACAGGGATGGGCAACTTGGACATTGGCTACCCAAAATGGGGGGAGGGATACAAAGGCAAGAAGTGACTGGCTTACAAGCTTTCAAAAGGGAACCTAGATTCAACGGGTGTGGAGGAAGGT
>NW_006408606.1:11866315-11872872 GCF_000296735.1 Chrysochloris asiatica | reverse complement strand
TGAATGTAAAACTGATGATCTGCCCTGTAAACTTTCACTCAATCCACAATAAAAACCTTAAGGAAAAGCAGTGGCCCTTTGATAGCAATCTATGTTATGACAGATACTGCTGTCACCATTACCTTATATTACCAAAAAAAAAAAAAAAGTAAGGCATACAAGCAATATAACAAGAATTTTTGAAACGTTAAACAGGCCACATTTCATTTGATGTGAGATAAAGGAGGCAATTTTAAGAGATTCTTGGTGGGGGTGGGGGTGGTTATGTGCTGTGGAGTTAGTTCCTACTGATAGTGATAGGGTTTCCAGGGCTGCAAATCGATACAGTAACAGAAAGTCTCATCTTTCTCCTGCAGAACCTCTGGCAGGTTTTAACTACTGACCATAAGATTAGCAGCCTGACTTGTAACCACTATGCTACCAAAGCTCCTTAAGAGATTCTTAACCTTCTATAAAAGTGCTATTCCCTATTTCATCTATTAGCATAGTATATAAAATTAAAAAACAGTAATATCACAATGAAATCCTAAGCAAATGACATAACTTACTAAGTTCAGGAAAATATACTTAATCAAAATTCTCCTAGAGCAAGGAACTATATCTTACAATACTTTAAGGGAAAGAAAACAGTCAACATTAATGGTTATTCTGAGAGCTACTTTTGTAATACTATGACAATCATCATGAGAGAATGTGATTTCTCTAACATGCTTTCCTCATCAGTTACCATGAACATACCTGTATGGCTCCGGATATGGACTCTCAGTGTTCCACTGCTAGCAAATTTCTGACCACAATATGGACAGATTTTTTCCTTTTCTCCAGTATGTGTCTAAAGTGGAAAAGAATAAAATGGGTTGAGGACAAGTATAAATAATTAGAGAAACATGATTAAGTGCCTCTGACAATGTTAAATATTTTTTCCAAGATTATGCTTCATTAAAATGATTTACTATCACAGTAAGATTTTGAACAGTTTATTATAGATCCCTATAGTTTAAAAAATCCCATTGAATCATGAATTAGTGTTAATTTGAAAACAATTGTACAGTTTACATTTTAAGCCTATATTGAGCACCCATCTACAGATGGTTAAGCTATATGCCAACAAAACCATATAATCAAAATAGGGCTATAGATGTGCTTGACTACTGCCAAGAAACACTTTCTTAGAAGCATTTCTCACATTCTTAAGCGGGCATTCAACTATTGAGGATTTAATTAATCTCAGTAATCTGTTACTTACATTATGCTAGCCTGACTAGACTGCTTTTACTGTATTATATTGCAAAAAGGAAAATAAAACTCATTTGAACTTTAAAATCAGCAGGTCAATTTGAAAGAGCATTACTGCCATCCACATACCATTAATCTAAGCATAAAACCACCCCAGGAGGAAGGATGAATGAACTTCAAAACAACAGAGTCTGTGTAAAATATTGGAGAGTTCAATGGAAAAAGATGAGGCATATGGAGCATTTTAAACTGGTCTCAAAATCTCATTATGCGACTAGCTAGTCTACCAACATCAAAACCACCATTCTAATAAATGAGGAGTCACAGGTATGTCACAAGCCTCAGTGCTTCTCAAACTGAAAGAAAATGGAGGTGAGAGAATAAATTCTCTGTTGTTTCTGTAAGCATCCCTGAGTTTGTTCCAACACCTAGGTACCCTGTATAGGGTTTCCCAGGAATTGCTGGTGGGTTTGAAATAAAATTTGCTATTAGCAGTTCAGTGCTTAATCTACAGCACCACACTAGGATCCCACATGTTTTCATTTCAATGAGAATTAAAAAAATATAAAAGTATATTGTGGATCTTCGGGATTACCATTTCAAAACATGGCCTGTGCTTGCATTTGCTTTAATGCAAATTACTAGCAAGCACTATTTTTCACACAAAGAGGAAAGATCAGTAGTTGGAAAATATGGCTTTGGTGATAGAAGTGATGCTGGAGATTGCAGGATAGAATTCTGAAAAATCAATGATTTTTTCATTTCTAATAACTTCTTTAGACAGCATAAGAGATGACTGTATACATGGACCTCATGAGATGGAATACACAGATATCAAATTGACTACATCTGCAGAATCAGACAATGGAAAAACTCTTTATCATCAGTCAAATCAAGGAAAGAGGTAGATTGTGGTACATCCCATAAGCAAATTCAAACTGAAACTGAAGAAAATGGAAACAAGCCCACGAGAGCCAAAATACAACTTTGAATATATCCCATCTGAATTTAGAGATCATCTGAAGAACAGAGTTGATAACACTAAACACTAAAGGCCAAGGACCAGAAGAGTTGTGGGATGACATCAAGAATATCATACAGGAAGAAAGAGAAAAGTCATTAAGAAAAAAAGAAGGAAACGTTCAAAATGGATGTCAGAAGAGACACTGAAACTTGCCCTCCAGCATAGAGATGCTAAAGAAAATGGAAGAAATGAGGTAGTACAAGAGCTGAACAGAAAATTTCAAAGGTCAGCTTGAGAAAACAAAGTCAAATATTACAACAAAATGTGCAAAGATCTGGAGTCAGAAAACGAAAAAGAACATGCTCAAGATTTCTCAAGCTGGGGAAACAAGAAACAATTCAAGCCTCTATTTTCATTATTGAAGGATTCTGTGGGCAAATTATTGAATAATGCAGAAAGCATCAAAAGAAGGTGGAAGGAATACGCAGAGTCACTGTACCAAAAGGAAATGGTTGATGTTCAACTGTCTCAAGAGGTAGCATATGATCAAGAGCCAATGATACGGAAGGAAGAAATCCAAGGTACATTGAAAGAATTGGCAAAGAACAAGGCACCAGGAATTGATGGAATAAAAATTGAAATCTTTCAAGAAAGTGAGGCGGCACTGGAGGCACTCAATCATCTATTCCAAGAAATTTGGAAGACAAATATATGACCAACTGATTAGAAGAGATCCATATTTTTGCCTACTCCAAAGAGAGGTGACCCAATGGAATGTGGAAATCATCAGACAATATCTTTGATCTCCTATGCGAGTAAAGTTTTACTACAGATAATACAGAAACAGCTGCAAGCATACATTGACAGAGAACATCCAGAGGTTCAAGCAGGATTCAGAAGAGGATGTGGAACAAAGGATATCATTGTTGATGTCTGATGAATGTTGGCTGAAAGCAGAAACTACCAGAAAGATGTTTGCCTGTGCTTTATTGACTACACAAAGGCTTTTGATTGTGTGGATCATGACAAACTATGGAAAACACTGCAAAAGGTGAGTATTATTTAACACTTATTTGTACTCATAAGGATTCTGTACCTGGACCAAGAAGCAGTTGTTCAAACAGAACATAGGAACATTGAATGGTTCAAAATTAAGAAAGGTGTGCAACAGAGTTGTATTCTTTCACCATATTTATTTAACAACCTGCGATATGCAGATGATACAACCTTGCTTGCTGAAACTGAGGAAAACTTAAAATATTTACTGATGAAGATTGAAGACCACAGCCTCCGGTACAGATTGCATCTCAATAAAAAGAAAACAAAAATCCTCGCCACTGGACCAATAAACAACATTCTTATCAATGGAGCAAACATTGAAGTTGTCAAGGACTTCATTCTTCTTTGAACAACTATCAACACTCAAGGAAGCAGAGGTCAAGAAATCAAACGATATATTGCATTAAGCAAATCTGCTGCACAAGAACTTTTTAAAGTGTTGAAGAGCAAAGATGTCAGCTTGAGGACGAGGGTGTGCCTGACCCCAGCCATGGTATTTTCAATAACCTCATATGCATGCAAAAGCTGGACAGTGAAAAAGGAACACCATAGAAGAATTGATGCTTTTTTGTTATGGTGTTGGAGGAGAATATTAAAAGTGCCATGGACTGCCAAAAGAACCAAGACATCTGTTTTGGAAGAAGTGCAGCCAGAGTGCTCCTTGGAGGCCAGGATGGCCAAACTTCGTCTCTCATGCTTCAGACATATTGTCAGGAGGGACCAGTTGCTGGAGAAGGAGATCATGTCTGGTAAGGTGGAGGGTCAGAGAAAAAAAGGAAGACCCCCAGCGAGATGGGTTGGCAAAGTGGCAACATCAATGGGCTCAAGCGTGTCAACTATCGTGAGGTTGGCCCAGGACTGGGCAGGGTTTCGTTCTGCTGTACATAGGGTCACTATGAGTTGGTACTGACTCTATGGCACCTAACAACAACAACCAATTTTCCAATTTCCATTGGTTATTGAAAAGCAATGGAGTCCTGGTGTGGTGCTGTGGGTTAATGCGCCAGACTGCAAAGCTGTTTGAACTGCAAGGTAGGCAGTTCAAGCTCACCAGCTACTCCATGGAAACCCTATACAGGGTCACTATGGGTCAGTATCAACTCGATAGCACTTACCAACAACAACAATGAAAAGCAAAAACAAAACAACAAACAAACAAAACTCTTCTGTCAGTTTGTCACACTGTTGTGGCTTGTGTGCTGCTGTGATTCTGGAAACTTTGCCAGAGATATTTTAAATACCAGCAAGTTCACCCTGGTTTATAGGTTTCAGCTGAGTAGGAAAGACAGAAGAACTACTTCCAAATATTTAGTCACTAAAAACCTTATAAACAGCAGTGGAACACTGTCAGCATCAGAACATTGAATATTGAAATATGATGAAGAGGATCAAACATGCAATCATGATGTATTGATAGTTACTGGCAACTGAAAGGCAAAGGTTGGAAACAAAGAGGAAGGAACAGTAGCTGGAAAATATGTCCTTCATGATAGAAATGATCTTGGAGATCAAATAGAATTTTGCAAGACCAATGACTTCTTCATTGCAAATACCTTTTTAAACAACATAAAAGACGTCTATATAGATGGACCTCACCAGATGGAAATTGGCTACATCTATGGAAAGATACGTTGGGAAAGTTCCATAGCAACAGCCAAAGCAAGACCAGCGAAGACTGGAACAGACCATCAATTGCTCACATACAACTAAAGGCTGAAGCTGAAGAAAATTAAAACAAGTCCACTATATCCAAAATATGACCTTGAACATGTCCCATCTGAATTTAGAGAACATCTCAAGATCATATTTAATGTATTAGACACTAAAGTCCAAAGACTAGAGGAGTTGTGGAATGACATCAAGAATATCATATAGAAAGAAAGCAAAAAAGGTCAATAATAAGACAAGAAAAATGGAAAAGATCAAAATGGATGACAGACGAGACTCTGAAACTTGCTCTGCAGAATAGAGATGTGAAAGCAAATAGAAGAAATGAGGAAGTAAAAGAGATGAATAGAAAATTTCAAAGGTCAGCTCGAGAGCACAAACTAAGATATAACAAAGAGTGCAAAGACCTGGAATTACAAAACCAAGAGAAAAGAACACATTTCAGTATTTTTCATGATGAGGGAACTGAATAACACAATTCAACCCTTGACTTGCAATCTTGAAGGATTCTATGAGCAAATTATTGAATGATGCAGAGAATATCAAAAGAAGATGGCGGGAATACACAGAGAAAAAAAAAAAAAAGAAATGGTCAAGTCCAAGAGATAGCATATGATAAAAAGTCAATGATACTGGAGCAATAAGTCCTGGATGCATTACAGGCTGAAGATGGGCTTACAAGCTTTCTGTCATCATGTTTCCTGACATTCCTTTATATCCCACTCAAGTGTCTATATTACAATAGCAGGCAAGGGACCAATATTCATAAGTCAGTCAAGCATCTTAACATTATTTCCCCTCTTCAGACTATGCCTTGATACCTGTGTCACACAGTCCTGTTGTTCCAAGGTTGAGCATACATCATTTACCTCTGTCCCATTTGTTGTTGTTGTGAAATGCCATTGAGTCGGTTACGACCCACAGAGACCCTGTATAGGGTTTCCAAGGGGCAGGTGGTGAGCTTGAACTGCCAACCTTGAAGTTCAAATGGCTTTGCAGTCTGGCGCATTAACCCACAGCACCACACCAGGACTCCTATTTAGCACATGCTCATTTGCCTCAGGGTTCCCCTATCTATCTTCCTTGTTCTTCCAACCCCCTCCCCCTTCTTGTGTATTGCCCTCACCAACACTTGAACTATGATGTGTCTATCCATTACCCTCTGCTCTATTGTCCCCTCCCTCCACTCCCAAGCCCCTCCTCCTGTACCACTTGCCCCATGAAGCAACAAAGAATTATTTTTTTTCCCTTTTAGTATGGGTATCTTTTCTTAAACTTTTATAACAATGGTCTTATGCAGTATTTGTCCTTTTATAGATGACTAATTTCACATTCGCGGAAGCAGCAGTCAAGAGATCAGATGATTTATTGCATTAGGCAAATCTGTTGCATAAGACCTTTTTTAAAGTGTTGGAGAGCAAAGATGTCCCTATGAGGACTAAGGTGCGCCTGACCCAAGCCATGGTATTTTCAATAACCTCCAATGGATGCGAGAGCTGGACAGTGAATAAGGATGATCATAGACGAATTGATGTCTTTGAATTGTGGTGTTGGAGGAGAATACTAATCGTGCCATGGACTGCCAAGAGAACCAATAGATCTGTTTTGGAAGAAGTGCAGCCAGAGTGCT
>NW_006408606.1:11780588-11864818 GCF_000296735.1 Chrysochloris asiatica | reverse complement strand
AGCCTCATCTTTCTCCCACGGAGTGGCTGGTAGTTTCAAACCGCTGACCTTAAGGTTCGCAGCCCGATTCGTAACCACTACGCTACCAGAGCTCCATACAATATTGAATAGGAGTGGCGATAAAGGGCATGCTTGTCTGGTTCCCGTTCACAAAGGGAAGGCTTTCAGTTTCTCTCCATTAAGAGTAATGTTGGCTGTTGGTTTTGTATATATGATCTTAACTATGTTGAGGAATTTCCCCTCAATTCCTACTATGTTGAATGTTTTTAATCAGGAATGATGCTGGATTTTATCAAATGCCTTTTCTGCATCAATCAATATGATCACGTGGTTCTTTTCCTTATTTTATTTATATAGTGTATTATATTTATTCTTTTTCTAATGTAGAACCATCCTTGCAACCCTGATATGAATCCAACTTGGTCATGGTGTATTATTTTTTGATGTTTTTGAATTCTGTTGGCTAGAATTATGTTGAGAATTTTTGCATCTATGTTCATAAGGGATATTGTTCTATAATCTTCTTCCTTAGTAATGCCCTTCCCTGATATTGTTATAAGGGTTATACTTGCATTATAGAACGTATTAGGAAGTTTTCCATCCTCTTCTATAATCTGCAATAATTTGAGAGGAATTGGTGACAGGTCTTCCCTGATTTTTTGGAAAAACTTACCAGTGACACCATCTGGACCTGGACTTCTTTTGGTTGGAAATTTTTTGATGACCTAGTCAATTTTTACCTTCATTAAATGTCTGTACAAGTTTTCTACTTCAATCTGTGTAAGTTCAGGTAGGTCGTAGTTTTCTTACATTGTATCCATCTCCTCTAGATTTTCAATTTTTTTAGAGTACAACACTTCATAATATCCTTTTACTATCCTTTTTTATTTCTATTGGTTCTGTTGTAACATTGCCATATAGTTTCTTATGTGTGTTGTGTCTTCTCCATCTTTTATTTTATTACTTTTGTCAACAGTTTGTTGATTCTATTAATTCTTTTATTGTCCTGTTGATTTTTTCTAGTATTTCTCTGTTTCTATCTCATTTACTTCTGTTCTAATCTTTACTATTTCCTTTCTTCTATTGACTGTAGGTTGACTTTGCTGACTGTTTTTACTTGTTTGAGATGCCGTGTTAATGTGTTGATTTTGGTTCTTTCTTCATTTTGAATATGTGCTTTTATTGCAAGAAATTGTCCTCTCAGCACTGTTTTTGCCATGTCCCAAAGATATCGGTATGTTGTGTTTTCATTCTCATTTGTTTCTAGGAATTTTGTGAATTCAAGTTTCATATCTTCTGCTACCTGTAGCTTTTAAACAAGGTGTTATTCGGTTTCCATGTATTTTACTTTATTTCCTTGGCCTTCCAATTGTTGATTTCTAATTTGATAGCATTGTGGTCTGAGAAGATGTTTTGTAGTACTTGATGTTTATAAATTTATGGAGGCTTGTTTTGTGGCCTAATACATAGTCTATTATGGAAAATGCTCCATGTGCACTGGAAAAGAATGTGTATTGTGCTGTTCTTTGGTTGAATTCTCTGTATACATCTATAAGGTCCAGTTGGTTGATTGTTTTGTTTAGTTCCTGTGTCTTTGACAAGTTTCTTTCTGGTTGTTCTATCCATTATCGAAAGTGCTAAATTACAATCTCCAATTATTATTGTATATTTGTCTATTTCTGTTTATGAATCAATTAGAGTTAGATTTATGTATTTTGGAGCTCTTTGATTGGGAGCATAGATATTATTATGGTTATGGCATCTTGTTCAACTGACCCATCATTCACGTCCACATATATCTTTTATGCTGGTCTTGCCCCTTAAAGTTTATTTTATCAAACATTACTGTTGGCATTCCTGATCATTTTTTATTGCAATTAGTTTGGTATATTTTTTTCCATCCTTTAACTTTTAGTTTGTTTTTGTCTTTGTGTGTAAATTGTGTCTCTTGCCGACAGCATATTGAAGGATGTTTTCTTATCCTATTTGCCAGTCTCCATCTCCTAATTGGTGCAGTTAAATCTGTTGACACTGTAATTATCAATGTTGTTGTTGTTGTTGTTGTTGTTGTTAAGTGCCATCGAGTCGGTTCCGACCCATAGCGACCCTGTACAGGGTTTCCAAGGGTGTAAATCTTTACGGGAGTAGAAAGCCTCATCTTTCTCCCGCGGAGCGGCTGGCAGTTTCGAACCGCTGACCTTAAGGTTCACAGCCTGATTCGTAACCACTACGCTACCAGGTAAGAATTAATTGCTGTCATTATGTTTGCTTTTCTGTGGTGCTGTTGGTTTCTTTGTTCTGCTTGCCTTCCTGTGCTAAGTTCATGATTTTTCTGTCCTTTCTTGTGAGTTTCTTCATAGTTTTAACATTTCCGTGTTCTTCTTGGAGCTTCATTTTGTTGGTATATTGTGAAGTATTTTCTCTGAGATTATCTTATCTTCTATTAACTTGTCCGGCCATTAAAAACAGTCAATTTTATCCTGCAAACCTGACCTCCTCACCACGTGGACATTGTTCTTATGTGATTTTTTTTTTTTTTTTTTCACCTTGTGATGTTTTTGACCATAGACTATCCTACCAGATCCTCTGAATTCCTTCTGTTAGTTTTGTTCTATTCTGGACTCTTCCATTTGTCAATTGAGTTCCGAGTGGTGCTGCCACGTATATCAATCTCTGTTTCTTGTCTTTTCTTATTGGTTCTCACTCTAAAGAAAACCCTTTAGTTTTTCTTTTTTTTAAGTTTTTATTTTAATTATATGGTAGTTTACATGGGAGAACATTAGCTTTACATTCATCCTATCAGATTTTGTTTCACTGGAATGGTTACAATCCTCTGCATGCATCATCAAACAACCAAAGCGTACCCTGAAAGCCTGTCCAGGGGCAGTCAACACACAAAACCTTTCTGTCCCTGAGTCCAGAGTCCCCAGCCTCTCCATCTCTCCACATCAATCACATCCTGGTTTGGAGAGGGGTTTGCCCTGAGGTGACCTGACCACTTGCCTTAATGGCTCCCTTGCTTTTTCTTGTAGTAGTCAATCAGACTGTCATTATTGTTTTGTTTATTTTTTTCTGCTGGTCTTCTTTCAAGAAGTACTTTCTGTTCTTCTTTCCATTCCAGGCTTGCCTGCTTGTCCTTTCAAGTGGAGATTTCCCACCTCAGAAGATTTTGCATGAGGATCAGGATTCCACCTATGGTCTTATGCAGTGCAAAGGCTCTGCAGGAAGCTTCCTTCACTGGGCAAGTACTAGTCCCATTTTAAAGTATTCCAATCAGTTATAGGCTGAGATGGACTCCTAAGCTTTCTATGGTGATGTTTCTGGTTATTCCTTTCTCTCCTCCTAGAGTGTCTATTGTACAATTGGAAGTAAGGGAAACCAAGATTCAAAAGACAGCCAAGCATCTTGAAATTATTTTCCCTCTTTTACCCATTCAAACTGTACACCAATCCCTGTATCCCAGAGTCCTGTTGTTCCAAGTTTGTGCTTACATCGTTGTTTACCTCTGTCCCACTTAGCCCATGCAAATCTGCTTACCTGTTCTCCCATCTGCCTTGTGCTTCCAATCCCCTCCCCCTTCTACTGTATTGCACACCCCACTGCCAGCACACAAACTATCCTGTGTCTACCCCCTATCCTGTGCTCCACGTTCCTCTCATTCCCCTCACCACACCTTTTAGTGTGAGTTTGTTTTCTTAGTCTTTTACAGTAATAGTCCTATGCAGTATTTCTCCTTTTGTGACTGACTAATTTCACTCAGCACAATGTCCTCAATTTTCATCCATGTTATGTGGTTGCTTGCAGCTTCTTTGTTATTCTTCAAGGTAGCATCATACTCCATTGTGTGTAGGTATCTAAGTTGGTTTATCCATTCTTACACTGATGAGCACTAAGGCTGCCTCCATCCTTTTGCTGTGGTAAATAGTGCTGCTATGAATATTGGTGTGCATATATCTACTTGTGTTATGGCTTGTATTTCTTGTGGCTATATACCAAGTAGAGGAATTGCTGAATCATAAGTTATCTCTAATTCCAACCTTCTGAGGCAACGACATATTGTTTTCTACAGTGGTTGGACAATTTTGCATCCCCACCAGCAACGTAGGAGGGTTCTACTCTCTCTGCAACCTCACCAGCATTTACTATTCTCTACTTTTTTTATTTTTGCTGTTATTGCTAGTGTGAGATGATATTTCATTTTTGTTTTATTTGCATCTCTCTAATGGCTAGTGATCCTAGTGATCGTGAACATTTCTTCATGTTTGTTAGCTGCCCAGATCTCCTGCTGGGGGCAGTGTCTGTTCATGTCCTATTGTCCATTTTTTAATTGGGTTGTCTTTTTCTTGTAGATGTGTTGTTGTTGTTGTTGCTATGTGCTGTGGAGTCGGTTCCGACTCATAATGACACAGTACAGGGTTTCTGAGGCTGTAAATTTTTACGGGAGCAGAAAGCCTCATCTTTTTCCTGCGGAACAGCTGGTAGTTTTGAACTGCTGACCTTGCAGTTCGCAGTCCAATTCATAACAACTACACTACCAGAGTTATTTTAGAAATAAGTCCCTTGTCTGAAGTGTCATTGCAAAAGATTTTTTCCTATTCTGTGGGCTCCCTTTTTACTCTTTGGTGAAGTCCTTTGGTGCACAAAAGTTTTTAATTTTTAGTAGGTCCCAATCATTGAATTTTTCTATTTTGGCTTGTGTAATTCTCAAAATGTTTGGTAGTCTGTGTATATCTTGTATTAGAGCCCTCACATTTGCCCCAATTTTTTTCATTGATGGCCTTTATAATGGTGAGATTCACATTTAGGTCTTTAATCCATGATGAGTTGGTGTTTGTATAGGGGGTGAGGTAATGGTTTTGTTTCAACTTTTGCATATTGCTTTCCAGTTCTGCTAACACCATATCTTGAAGAGACTTTCTCCTCATCCAGTAAACTTAAGCACTTTGTAGAAAATCAGTTGGCTGTAAGTGGATGGGTTAAGTTCTGGATTCTCAATTTTGTTCCATTGATCAATGTATCTTTCATTGTACCCGTACCAGGCTGTTTTGAACACTATAGCCGTGTAGTAAATTTTGAAATCAGAGAATGAGAGGCTTCCAACTTTATTCTTCTTAAGCAGTGCTTGGTTTATCCTGGGTCTCTTTCCTTTCCATATAAAGTTTGTAATAGTTTTTTTTTCCATCTCTTTGAAGAATTTATGTCTTCTCCCTCTTTTCTGTTGGTTTTGCCAATGGTTTATAAATTTTATTAATCCTTTCAAAAAAACAGCTTATTGTCCTGTTGATCCTTTCTATACTTTTTCAGTCTTCTATCTCATTTATTTCTTTTCTAATCTTATTTCTTTTATTTCCTTTCTTTTGGTGAATGTAGGTTCCCTCTGTTGGTCTAATTGTTGGAGATGCTGTGTTAATGTGTTAATTTTGTTTCTTTCTTCTTTTTGGATGTGTGTCTTTATCACAATAAATTGTCCTCTCAGTACTATTTTCGTCATTTCCGAAAGATTTTGGTATGTTGTGTTTTGATTTTCGTTTGTTTCTAGAAAATTTGTGAGTTCACATTTAATTTCTTCTATAACCCAAGTCACTAAAGCAGGGTGTTATTCAGTTTCAGTGTATCCAACTTTATTTCCTTGGTCTTCTTATTGTTGACTTCTAGTTTTATAGCACTGTGGTCTGAAAAGATGCTTTGTAGTATTTTGATGTTTGTAAATTTACAGAGGCTTGCTTTGTGACCTAATACATGGTCAATTCTGGATAACGTTCCATGTGAACTGAAAATGAATGCATATTGTGCTGTTGTTAGGTTGATTGCTCTGTATACATCCATGACGTCCAGTTGGTTGATTGTGCTATTTAGTTCCTCTTTAACTTTGTCCAGTTTCTTTATGGTTGTTCTGTTTTCAAAAGTGACGTATTAAAATCTCCCACTATAACTGTATTATATTTCTTTCTTCAATTCTAGTATGATTTGCTTTATATATCTTGATGGTCTCTAAATGGGAGCATAGACATTTATTACGGTTATGTCATCTTGCTTAATTAACCCTTTAATCATGAGATGTTGTTGTTGTTATGTGCTGTGGAGTCGTTTCAAACTCATATTGACCCTGAAGAGGGTTTCTGAGGCTGTAAATCTTTACAGGAGCAGAAAGCCTCATCTTTCTCCTGAAGAACAGCTGGTAGTTTCAAACTGCTGACTTTGTGGTTTGCAGCCTGATTTGTAACCACTACGCTAGTGTCCTTTTTTATCCCTTATGCTGGCTTTTGCCTTAAAGTTTATTTTATCAGAGATTAGTATTGCCACTTCTGCTTGTTTTTTATTGCAATTAGCTTGGTATTATTATTATTTTTTCCATCCTTTGACTTTTAATCTGCTTTTGTCTTTGTGTGTAAGGTGTGTCTCTTGCAGGCAGCATATTGCAGGGTCTTATTTTCTAATCCATTCTACCACTCTCTGTCTCTTCACTGGTGCATTTATTCAATTGTCAGTCTGTTCATTCCTTTGTTCTGTATGACTTTTTGTGCTGAGAGTTCATGTGTTTTGTGCTATTTCAAGTCAGTTTCTTCTTAGTTTTAATATTTCCTTATTCTACTTGGATCTTCATTTTCTTGGTAAGTTTTGAAGTATTAGCTTTCTTTGTGGTTACCCTATAATCTGTTAACTTTTCCATGCATTCAAGACAGTCTATGGAATCCTGCAATCTACCTTACCTCCTTACCACCTGGATTGCTGTTCCTATATTTTTCCCTTCTTTGACACTGTTAATATTTTGATTTTTGATTGGCCTCACAGGTCCTCTGAATTCATTATAATTTTGTTCTGTTCTAAACTCTGCTATCTGTCAACTGAGTTCCAGGTGCAGTTGCCATGTCTGTCAATCTCTGGTTATTGTTTGTTCTTGTTGGTTTTCATTCCAAAGAACTCCCTTTAGGATGTTTTCAAGTGTTGGATTGTCTTGAATAAAATCTCTTAGTTTCTGTCTATCCTGGAATGTTTTGATTGCACCATCATATCTGATTGACAGTTTTGCTGGATAGACAATTCTTGGTTGGCAGTTTTTTTGTTTGTTTGTTTCTTTTAAGGTTTTATATATGTCTCCCCATTGCCTTTTTGCCTGCATGGTTTCTTCTAAAAAGTCTGAACTTAATCTGATTTGCTTGCCTTTATAGGTAACCCTTCTCTTTTCCCTGGGTTCTCTTAGGATTGTCTCTTTGTCTTTGATTTTGGAGAGCTTGATTATGGTATGTCTTGGTGATTTTCTTTTGGGGTCTACCCTGCCTGAGGTTCATTCAATTTCTTGAAAGTTTATCTTCTCATCCTTCAAGATATTAGTGATATGTTCTTCCAGCAGTGCTTCAACTATCTCCTCTGTGAACTTCTGTGATTCTTCCTGTTTCAGAACAACTATAATTCTTAAGTTATCCCTCTTCATGGTATCCAGCATGACTCTGTTCAGATTTTTTTTCTCCTTTTTTCTGCTTGCTATTCTATCTTATCAGTATTGACAGATTTGTCTTCCAGCTTGTTGGTTCTGGATTCCATTTCTTCAGTTCTACTCCTTGGCCTTTTCAGTGTATTGTCCATTTCCGATATTTTATTTTTAATTATCTGGACCTCGTTTTGCAGGTTTGAATTATTTCCAATGCTATATCTATCTTGTTTGATTGCTCCAGTAATAGTTTCCTTGACTTCTTCCTTACTTTCCTCTACCTGTCTGTGGACTATTTGAATTTGTCTCCATATCATTCTTCTGAATTCCTTCTCAGGCAGATCCAAAGCCTGCTCTTCTTCTCGTGGGAAATCTATGTCTTCCTCCAGCTCATTTGTCAGTTATTCTTTTCTGTTTTTGGACCTGTGCTGAGATCTTTTGCTGTTTTTTCTTAGACATTTTTAGTAGTTAGATGGGTTTTTAATGATAAATGATTGTATGTTGCTGTGCTGTTAAGCTTTCTGAGTATCTCCAGGTGGATGTGGTCTTGGGTTAGGTAGGCGGAGTAAGTTCCCATCCCCAGGGAAAAAAGTAAAACCAAAAGGACCAAAACCAGAAAGAATATAAAAGCAGAGACAAAAACCACCACTCAAAACCAAAAATGAAACTGTAGCCAACTTTCCAGGAGCTTTTGCTGCGCAGGTCAGTGTGCATGCACAGTAGAAACCTCCAGCAGTGGGTGGTATGTCCACTCTCTCAAGCCCCTCCTCTAATCACTGCCATGGAGGTGCACAGAAAGATATTGAGAAATGAATGGAAGATTTTCCATTATTTTTCATCTCTGAAGGTCAGTAAGGTATCTGCATATGCACAGTGTAATTTTCAAAATAGTTGTGTCCTTGTATATAATAGCTGGTGTTGGCTCTTGCCTTTTATGTTGGGGTTTTACAAAGTGCATATATATGAGTTTGGCTGTATGACCAGACCTGCTTTTTCTCGCTAGGTAAAGCAGGGATAAAGGGTCCCTCTCAGGTCAACTTTAGGGCTGGGTCGCAGAGTCAGACATGATAAGAAGCAGCCAAAGGATCAGCATACGGGACCAATGGGGCTCCCAGGAACCTCCTCCCTGTGTTGTGGTAAAACTTAGGTGCAATGCTGGACCCTTTTGTGGTTGCACTCCCACCCGCCTGAAAGTGTCCAGGCTGGGCAGTGAGGGTGTGACAGGGGAAAGGAGGAAAGTGTACAATCTGTCACAACCTCTTTTTCCAGATGCCATTCCATGGTTTTTAGTGCTGTATCAATGTATCTACCTGGCTGTGGCTCTGCCCTCTAATTCAGTTCAAGCTAAGGGGTCCCAAGGGAGTGTACAGAAGGATTCAGAAATTGCAATATTTTCCTTCTGCAGTAAGATTTCTCCACTGGTGGTGCAGGAAACTGGCACCCAGCACCTTATAAAAGATCCTGGGGCTGCTGCAGGAAAATCACCTTCTCTGTTTTTTCTGAACCTCCACCAAGGAGCCTCTCTTACCTGTCTCTGCTTCACCAGCAACCAAACCAGAAGTCTCCTTTAGATTGTTTTGAAGCACGGGTTTGGCTTTGGCAAAATCCCTTAGATTCTGTTATCCTGGAAAGTTTTTATAACAATTCTTGGTTGGCAGTTTTTTTCAGGGTTTTATATATATGTTTCCCCATTGCCTTCTTGTCTGCATGGTTTCTGCTGAGAAGTCAGAGCTTAATCTGATTTGCTTGCCTTTGTATGTAACACTTTTCTTTTCCCTAGCTGTGTTCAGGATTCTCTCCTTGTCTTTGATTTTGGAGAGCTTAATTATGATATGTCTTTGTGATTTTCTTTTGGGGTATATACTTCCTGGGATCTGTTGAGCTTTTTGAATGCTTATCTTTTCGTTTTTCAAGGTTGTTAGGGAAATTTTCTTCCAGGAGCTCTTCAATTATCTTCTCTGTGGATTTGTGTGATTCTTCCTGTTCCAGAACACCAATAATTCATAAGTTATTCCTCTTCATGTTGTCCAATATGAACCTTAGACTTTCTTCAAATGTTTTTCTGCTTTTTACTGCTTGCTCTTCTATCTGACTCATGGAAGAAGCAGTCAATAAATCAAACGACATATTGCATTAGGCAAATCTGCTGCACAAGACCTTTTTAAAGTGTTGAAGAGAAAAGATGTCAGCTTGATGACTAAGGTGTGCCTGATCCAAGCCATGGTATTTTTAATAACCTCATATGCATGTGAAACCTGAACAGTGAATAAGGAAGACCATAGAAGAATTGATGCCTTTGAGTTATGTGTTGGAGAAGATATTGAAAGTGCCATGGGCTGCCAAAAGAACCAATAGATCCATTCTGGAAGAAATACAGCCAGGATGCTCGTTAGAGGCCAAGGTGACAAAACTTGGTCTCTCATACTTTGGGACATATTGTCAGGAGGGGCCAGTTGCTGGAGAAGGATATCATGTTTGGTAACGTGGAGGGTCATAAAAAAAGAGGAAGACCCCCAATGAGATGGATTGGCCAAGTGGCAGCATCGATAGGCTCAAGCGTGGCAACAGTAGTGAGGTTGGCTGAGGATCAGTCAGTGCTTTGTTCTGCTGTGCATAAGGTCGCTGTGGGTCGGTACCGACTCAATGGCACCTAACAACAACAACTTCTATCTAAGCAGTATTAAAAGATTTGTCTTCCAGATTGCTTGCTCTGGCTCCCATCTGTTGAATTCTCATCCTTTGTCCTTTCAGTGTATTGTCCATTTCTAATATTTTATTATTTACCTCTTGGACTTGTTTTTGAAGGCTTTGAATTGTTTCCAATGCTATATCTATCTTATATGATAGCTCCTGTAGTGTTTTCCTGACTTCTTCCTTATTTTTCTCAAACCTTCTGTGGAGGATTTGGATACATCTCAGTATCTTTTTTTGAACTCCTTTTCAGGCATTTCCAAAACCTGCTCTCCTTCCAATGTGATGTCTAAGTTCTATCTCTTGCGCATTTGTCCCAGGTACTCTATCTTAATTCTGTACATGTGCCACTATGGTCATCTGTTTCTTGGGCATCTTCAATAGTTAGCTGGGACCTCAATAATTATAGATGAATGTATATTAATGTTTTATTATGCTTTCTGATTGCCTCCAGGTAGATATGATCAGGAGATGGACTTTCCTTTTCACTCTTCTTATTACTCAACTCAGAGTAACTGTAGCAGGTGTTGGCTGCCTGTCTGATGTATAGCAGCTAGTACTGGCTTTTGCCTGGATAATGGAATTTTATAGAGTATGATTGAGATTGACTATATATCTGCAAATGCTCTCTTCTTGTGTAATGTAGGAAGAGAAAGAGTCCCAAAAGGTAAAAAGGGGACCAAAAAACAGAACAGCAACAACAACAAAATAAATAAATAAAAAGATCAGATACTATAGTCTAAAAGAGAAAATTAAAAAAAAAAAAAAAGAAAAAGTTCTGTAGCAAAATATGAGTATGTCCCTTTTTCGGCTTCCTGCCTTGGAGGCCACTGAGAAATTTCAAGATGTCACTGTTGGTCCTTATGGTGTAACTCAGGATTTAATTTTTGGCCTGTTTCCTATTTAGTCTCTCTCTCTCCCACTCCACAACCCCCGTTCAGGCCTCTATCCTAGTTATTAACAGATTAGGGCCGGCTGTAGCTGTTTTGAGCTGCGGTTTGGTTTTAAGTGGAAACTTTCCTCTTAGTTACTGCTGAGCAAATGTATGCACATGCATAGTAGAACCCTCCGGGCTGGGGCAGGGTAGGTTAGTGGTAGTCGACTTGCTAAGGTACTAAATAGGACAAATATTCTTGATTAGTGGAATATTGTTTAAAAATTCAATATATCTATTTTTACACTAAGATTTCTTCTCCTGTAAAGATTCACAGCCTCAGAAACCTTATTCAGGAGCTCTATGAGTCGGAACCGACTCCATGGAACACAACCACCAACTACTACCTCTAGATTCCTCCAAACTTCTTTGGAGTCCTGGTGTGGCAGTGTGGGTTAATGCCCTGGGCTGCAAGGTCGGTTTGAATTGCAAAATTGGTAGTTCAAGTGCAACACTCATTCCTTGGAAAATATAGGCACTCTATGAGTTGGAACCGACTTGGTAGCACTTAACAACAATTTAACAAGAGATTACTTGTAATATTTCATAAAATTCACAGGATTTCTTTTGTTGGTATGTAAGTATTTCATTGCTTACATATATGATCAATGTTACTCATCAGAGAAAGTAAAATATAAAGGTTTCTGCCAAAAATACAGAGTCATGGTGTGGCACTGTGAATAATGTGTCAGACTGCAAAGTTGTTTGAACTGTAAGGTCAGTGGTTCAAGCTCACCAGTTGCTTCTTGGAAACACTATACAGGGTCGCTATGAGTAGGAATTGACTCAACGGCACTTAACAACAACAACCGAAAATACATTAAAGAGACATTATGAAAATAATTTAGTATTTTTTCTTGCTTAATTCACAAATAAAATTGATGTTTAGATACACAGTCTGGTTCAGTGGTTTTAAGAAACTGGTGATGTTGGTGGTGTGCCATGGAGTCAGTTCCGGCTCATAGCAACTTTGCATAAGGTTTCTGAGACTGTCAATCTTTATGGGAACAGAAAGCCTCAACTTTTCCCTCAGAACAGCTGGTAGTTTCAAACTACTGAACTTGAGTTTAGCAGCTGAACTTGTAACCACTACACTACCAGATCTCCTTTTTAAGAGAAAAAGAAGGCATAATATTAAAATATCTTAAATATAAATAAGAAAACATGGAAACAGTCATCATAAGAACACACCACAAAAACACTCAGTGGCAATCTGTTATTGCAGACAAGCAACTATATATCTCTTAAAATTTAACTATACTTTTCCCTAATATATTAAAACACAACAAAAATTACATTTAGGCAAAAAAAAAAACAAACCCTTAATTGAAACAAAACATTTGAAAGACTATTCTATTTAGACACATAAATAAAAGCTTTCAATTTCATTTCAATTAAATGCTTTTGAAACAATGGTACTGAAGATTTTTGTTGTTATTAAGTACCATCAATACGGCTATGATACATAGCAACCTTGCATAGAGTTTCCAAGGAGTAGATAGTGTGTTTGAACTGCCAACCCTGTGGTTAGCTGTCCAGTGCTTATTCTACATTGCCACATCAGACGTCTGATTCAAGATAAGTACCAAAATCAAAGTCACACTGAGGGAGTCATTTCTTACCATTCAATTAGCAGCTCACACTAACTGGAAGAAAGCTACCACTCTTCCTAATCATGTCTGAAGTCAGTGTTAACAATATATGAATCCATATTGTAACATATGGATACTTTGTAGTGCCCAAGTCTCAGCATAGCTAAATTCTATGTATCTAACTCTGCGGTTCTTTCATGAGAAAAAATACGTTGATTTTTTTTAAATGAAGAAAAATTACTTTTGCTGAAGAGTTTTATATATAGATTATGAACTCCTTTTTGTCATTTTGAGTAAATACGTAGATATATAAATTTCATATGATAGCTAACATATATAATACTGTTGAAATATATAATCCATTGAAACTAACATTAGGAGTCTACTTACTTTCTTATGACTTCTAAGCACTGATGGTGTAACAAAAGCCTTATTACATAGCTCACATCTGTATTTCTTGTGTCTTTCATGAACAACCTGGACATGGACATTTAATGTATCCTTCCTTTTGAAGGTAGCATCACAATGATTACATTTGAAAGTCCTCTCACCTTGGAAATAAAAAAGCCAAATAAGAGAAAGGTAAAATGCAACAGCAGGGTCCTTAATCTTAACATTAACCCATGCATATAAGATTTACTGTTGTTTTCTGAGAAGCTAGCCTTTTAACTCTAATAATTTATCATACCCACAAAAACAAATACCAGTTCTATATCATAAAATCTTAATATACTGTGTGACCAGGTATAAGTCATTTAACCTTCTGAAATTCTCTATCTCCTTAACTGAGAATTGTGAAACTGAATTAGCTAACTCTAAAGGTAGCATAAACCTTAAAAAAGCTTTTATTAATAGCAAATGTGTTTGGGGTTGATATAAGGAGCTTCTTGAGACAACACAAGGCCTCTCTCTTTTAGGCACTTGAGTTGGTTTTGAGACCTCTCCCTAGTTCCTTTCAAATTCCACCACTGTTCCCCCCAGCATCCAGCAGATGGAGCATAGGCAGAACTGGGTTACAGTTACAAGCTGGAAGTGAAGTCCCTAAGGACAGTCAGAAACCCATCAGAGAAGGCCCTCACATTCTGGGATAGAGAGAGGGATACAACATTCCTTCATTGTTCAGCAGTGTCCCAGGAACCTGGAATGAAGTGTTCCTGATTTGCCAAGTGGTCAGCTTTCAAATAGTCTGGGAAGTGGTTCAAATTTCCAGGTGTTGAGATAGACAATGGAACTGGATTGGTGTTGTGTGTGTGTGGGGGGGGGGGGATTGGGGAGGAGGTCCAGTGTAATTTTCTGCTCTAGAGCCTTTGACCACCTATCTAAGAGGATTCTCACTTTACTCTAATGATATAGCCTAGCCCTGAGAAAGCAGCAACTCTAGAAACTATGTTTAGAGGTGTTATGGTACTTGCTGTTGTTAAGTGCCTATGAGTCAGTTTCAACTCATAGCTACCCTGTATAATGTTTCCAAAGAGCTGTCAGTGAGTTCTAACTGCCGACCTTATCATTCAAACTGACTTTACGGTCCAGTGTTTTCCTAAAATCATTAATTTTCATAAAATCTTAATTCCTAGCTTTCACAAAATCCTAATTCTTTATAGACTGAAGAAAATTAAAACATCCTGGTGAGCCACAGTATGGCCTTGTGTATGTTGCTGTTGTTAAGTGCTATGCAGCCAGTTCTGACTAATAGTAACACTATACACAACACAATAAAACACTGCCTGGTCCTGTGTCATCCTCACAATTGGAATTATGTTGAGCACATTGCTGCCACCAGTGTGCCAATCCATCTAGTTGGGGGTCTTCCTATGTTTCACCGACCCCTCTACCTTACCAAGCATGATGTCTGGCCAATCTGACTCTTAAAAGAGTATTCTGGCTGCACTTCTTCCAACACAAATTTATCTTTTCTTCTGGCAGTCCATAGTACTTTTAATATTTTTCTCCAACACCAAAACACAAATGCTTCAATTATTCTATGTTTTTGTTGTTGTTGTTTTTTCCTGCTGTACAACTTTCACATACACACGAGGCTAATGAAAATACCATGGTCTGGGTTGGGCACACCTTAGTCCTCAAACAGACATCTTTGCTCTTGAGCACTTTAAAACAGGTTTTATACAAGCATAATTGTCAAGCATAATAAGTTGGCTGATTTCTTAACTGCTGCTTCCAAGTATTGATAGGGGATTCAAGCAAATTAAAGTCTTGGACAACATCAATCTTTTCTCCATTAATCATAATGTTGCTTATTGGTCCAGTTGTGGAGATTTTTGTTTTCTTTACATTGAGGCACAATCCACATTGAAGACTGTGGATTTTTACCTTCATCTGTATTTTAAATCTTCTTGGCTTTCAATAAGCAAGGTTGTATCACCTGCATATCATAGATTGTTAATAATGCCAAATTCTTGTTCATACAATCCAGTTTCTAGGATGTTTGCTCAGCATACAGCTTGAACAAGTTTGCTGAAAAAATACAACCCTGGCGCACACAATTCCTAATTTTAAACCGTTCAGAGTCCCCTTGCTCTGTTCCAGTGGCTGCCTCTTGAATCATGTATAGGTTCCTCATGAGCACAATTAAGTAATCTGGAATACTAATTCTTTGCTATGTTATCCATAATTTCTCATAATCCACACAGTCAAAAGCCACTAGTCAATAAAGCACAGGTAAACATATATCTGGTATACTCTTGTTTTCACCCAAGATCCATCTGATGTCAGGAATATTTTCTATGTCTTCATTGGAATCCAGCTTGAACCCCTGGTAGTTGCCTGTCAAGGTACTGTTGCATAGGCTTTTAAAATATCTTCAACAATATTTTACTTGCATGTGATATTAATGATGTTGTCCAATGATTTCTGCATTGGGTTATCTCTCTTTGGAATGGGTACAGATATGAATCTCTTCCTATAAATTGGTCAGGTAGCTGTCTTCCAGATTTCTTGACACAGATGAGTGAATGCCTCCAGGGCTGCATCAGTTTGTTGAAACATTTCAATTTGTATTCCATTAATTCTGAGAGCCCTGTCATATGCTAATGCCTTCAGTGCACCTTGGATTTCTTCCATCAGCACCATAGGCTCTTGATCATTTTCTGCCTCTTGAAGTAGTTGAACATCAACCATTTCTTTTTGGTACAGTGGCTTTGTGTGTCCCAACAAGCTTTAATACTTTCTGCATCATTCAATATTTCACTCATGTTGTTGTTATGTACCGTGGAGTCGGTTCCAACTCATAGTGACCCTGCACAGAGTTTCCGATGCTGCAATTCTTTACGGGAGCAGAAGTCGCATCTTTGTCCCGTGGAACGGCTGGTATTTTGAACTGCAACCTTGAGGTTAGCAGCCTGAGTCATAACCACTACTCAACCAGAGCTCCTTTCCTTCAATATTACAAGTCAAAGCTTGAATTTTTTTCTCCAGTTTTCTTAAGCTTTAGAAATGCTGAGCATGTTCTTCCCTGTTGATTTTCTAATTCCAGGTCTATGAACATTTTATTTTAATATTTGACATTGCCTTCTCAAGTTGACGCTGCCTTCTCAAGCTGCCCTTTGAAACTTTCTGTTCAGGCTTTTACTCCCTCATTTCTTCCATTTGCTTTATTTTAGCATCTTTATGATGGAGAGAAAGTTTCAGAGTATTATTTGACATACATTTGGGTTTCTTCTTATCTTTTTAAATATATTTTGCTTCTTCCTGTATTATGTTCTTGATATCATCTCAGAACTCTTCTAGTCTTAGGTCCTTAGTGTGCAATGCAATTCTTCAAAGCTGAGATGATCTCTAAATTCAGGTGAGATATGTGATATTTTGGCTCTCATAAACTTGTTTCAATTTTCTTCAGCTTCAGCTTGAACTTGAATATGAGCAATTGATGATCTGTGCCACGGTCTGCCCTGGCCCTGCATTGCCTGATACTACATTTTAACATTGTCTCTTCCTACAAATGTAGGCAACTGATGCCTATGTATTTCATCTGGTAAAGTTCATTTACATAGCTGTCTTATATTTTGTATAAAAAAAGACATTTGCAACGAATAAGTCATTGGTCTTGCAAAATTCTATCATGCAATATCCAGCATCATTTCTATTACCAAGACCATATTTTCCAAGTATTGATCCTTCCCTCTTTCTTTCCAACCTTTACATTCCAATAGCCAGTCATTATCAATACATGTTGATTGCATATTTGATCAATTTCAGATTGAAGAAGTTAGTTGTTGTTGTTGTTGTTAAGTGCCATCAAGTTGATTCTGACCCATAATACCCAGTATAGGTTTTCCAAGGAGCAGCTGGCAAACTTGAACCACTGACCTTGCAGTTCAACCCGACTTTGCAGTCTAGTGCATTAACACATGGCACCACACCGAAGAAGTTGGTAGAATTAATCAATTTCATCACCACTGGCTTTTGTGGGTGGTATGTAAACTTGAATAATAGTGGCTTTATCTATTATTAACTGGTCTCCCTTGTAAGTGTATGGATAGTATCATATCACAGATAGCATTATACTTCAAGATGGATATTTAAAGGTTCTTTTTGATAATGAATGCAACGCCACTCCCTTCAATTTGTTATTCCTGTGATTTTCAGATTCAAAACGGCCAATACCAGTCCAATTAAGCTCAATAATGCCTAGGATATCAATGTTTATGTGTTCTAGTTCATTTTTCATAACATCAAATTTTCCTAGATTCATACTTCGTACAATCCATGTTCCAATTATTAAAGGATGTTTGCAGCAGTTTCTCCTCTTTTTGAGTTGTGTGCCATCAGCAAGTGAAAGTCCCGAAAGCTTTACACTATTTGTGTCATAATGGTCAATTCTATTTTAAGGAGGCAGCTTTCTCTTAGTAGTATTTAGAGTGCCTTCCAATCCGAGGGGCTCATCAGCCAGAAGGATATCTGATAATATTCTGATGCTATTCTTAACTTTTCAGTATTCAATATTCTGGTACTATCTAACAGTGTTCTACTGCTATTCGTAAGGTTTTCTCCTTTTTCCTAGTTTGTCTTAGTGTGGAAGCTCCTCTCAGACCTGTTCACCAAGAGGGAGACTCTGTTGATATTTAAAATACTGATGGCACAGCTTCCAGCATCACAGCAACACACAACCACCACAGGAAAACAAACTGACAAACGAGTGGTGGACCTGGAGTTCGCTCACTTGAATTTAGAGACCATCTCAAGAACAGTATTGATATGCTGAACACTGATGACTGAAAACCTGATAATTTGAGGAATGACCACAAGAACATCCTATATGAAGAAGCAGAAAGTCATCTTAAGGACATGAAAGTGAATAGAAGAGATGACAAACTAAATAAACTTTAAAGGGGTGTTCATGTAGTCAAAGAAAAGTGTTGTAATGAAATATGTAAAGACTTGGAGTTCGAAAACTAAAAGGGGAGAACACCTTTTGTTTTTATCAAGCTGAAAAACAAAAAAAAATTGTTTAAGTCTCAATTTTCATACTGAAGGAGGCAAAGTATCAAACAACACAGGAAATATCAAACAATACAGAGGAAATAGACAAAGTCACTGTTGCAAAAAGATTAGTTGACATTCAAGTGTATCAGTAAATGGCATGTAATCAAGGATCAGGTGTTTTAAAGAAAGAAATCCAAGCTTTACTCAAGTCATTGATAAAAAAAGGCTCTATGAATAAACAGAATAGCACCTGATATGTTTCAACCTCTGGATACAATGCTGGACACACTCGTTTAAACAAGAAATTAGGAAAACCAAATTATGCATGTGAAAGCTGGACAATGAATAAGGAAGACTGAAGAAGAATTCTTGCATTTGATTTAGGGTGTTGTAAAAGAACACTGAAAAGTACAATGAACTGCCAGAAGAACAAACAAATCTGTCTTGGAAGAAGTACAGCTAGAATGCTCCTTAGAAGTTAGGATGACAAGACTTTGTCTCACGTACTTCGTACATCAGAAGGTTCCAACCCTGGAGAAGGACATCATGTTTTATAAAGTAGGGTATCAGTGAAACGATCACTGAAACAATGGCTTCACCAATGGGCTCAAACAACAATTTTTCAGGATGTCACAGGAGTGTGCTGAGTTTTGTTCTGTTATATATAGGGATGATGTAAATTGAAAGTATCTCAAGGGCATCTAACAACATTAGCAGCTTTACTTTAATTAGATCATCTAGTCAATTAATTTTTCTGGGCAAACGTCTTGATATGCATCTACATAAAGTCACTAATTAATATGTTGATCAAGATATATATTGAATGCAGGGACTGTCTACAGAAAACTACTTCAAACCTATTTCTCCATTTGATAAAACAATGAGTTAACATTACATTCTTTCTATTTAAAAGAGCTTGATGTTATTAGAAATAAAATTTCAACCTTAGTTAAAAAAAAACAAAACAAAAAAACTTTACTGGACTCCAGGTCAGTTTAGTTATAGAATGCTTAAGAGTAAGAATTAAGTTTACTAGGCTAAATCCCTATTCTTACATATATTTATCTCATAATACTTATTTTTCATAATCAGTATGACAATGACATAGGATGGTAATTCCTGATACTGCATTATAAATTTCCTTTTTAATATATAACTTCTCTTTAAAAGGAATCTGGAAAGTTGTGCTTAGAGATTCTCTAGACTAGTAGGCTTAATAATATAGAAGGACATGAAATCACATTAATCTCTTTGTACTAGAAACAGAATAATATCAAAATTATCTCTAAGTATTTATAAAAGCCTTTAATACCTTTATTATTTTGAATTTTAGACATAATCATTTGACCTGAGAAAATTTATCTCTCTGACATTCTATACAGTTGTCCAGACTCGGTGATTTTTCTGCTTCCCTCAGAAATATTAAAAATTTAGGGAAGAAATTTTGGCATAGAGGAAATTCTAATGATAAAACAACTCAAATTGAAAGTAGGAAATATAAATATTACTCATGCTGTACAATTTTAAATCGGTTTTGGATATAGTAAAACATAGACACAAAACAATTCACTGTCATCAAGGTGATCCCAACTCACAGCACCACTATATAGTGTTTCTGACACTGCAAATCTTTATGGGAACACACAGCCTCATCTTTCTCTCACGGAGCAGCTAGTGAGTTTGAACAATGCTTAGCCTACAGATCCAATAAAGTAAAATTAACCTGTTATTTCAATATCTGAATGAAAAAAATAGCAAGAGATCCAATTTTTAAAATTCAGTTTAGCAATAATATTTTCTACTCCTAAATAATGTGGTACCCTTCAGCAATCGCTATAAATTGTGTGGTATTCTAAAAATAGGTCTGAGTACAACTGCTACACAGATTTTCATGGTATATTTATATAGAACTTTAACCCAAAGGCAAAAACAAAACCAAAAAACCCTGATAGAAGTAAGGAATCAGAGGCAATGTAGTAAGTAGGAAGAACACCTGGCTGAGACCTTAATGTTACCGCAGTACTGTGTCCTTTTACATACTCAGTACTTCTCCAAACCTCACTGTTCTTAATTACTCTCAAGTACAGAGATTATATTTGATGTGTCCTCTAGTACTTTCCATAAGTCTTTGAGCTAATTAGGTCATACCAGACATACAGACGTTTGAAGAAGCCACACATTTCTGTAATTTTTCAGTTTAAAACGGAGTAAGTTGTCCTTTTTCAAAATAAAGTTCAAAGATGAGCCTTTAACTATGGATGCAGTGCTCAAAATTTCAATTGAAATAGAAACAGTCTTTATATTAAGGATGAAGCTTGTTTCCTCACTGCAGTGGGTTGATGGTGGTGGTGATAGTTATGGTCCGTGGAGTCGGTTCCGACTCATAGTGACCCTGTACAGGGTACTCATAGTGACCCTGTACAGGGTTTCCAAGGCTGTAAATCTTTACAAGAGCAGAAAGCCTCATCTTTCTCCCGTGGAACAGCTGGTAGTTTCGAACTGCTGACCTTGTGGTTCACAGCCCGATTTGTAACCACTACACTACTACAGCACTGGTAGCGTAGTGGTTACGAATCGGGCTGCGAACCTTAAGGTCAGCGGTTCGAAACTACCAGCTGCTCCGCGGGAGAAAGATGAGGCTTTCTACTCCCGTAAAGATTTACACCCTCGGAAACCCTGTACAGGGTCGCTATGGGTCGGACCCGACTCGATGGCACTTAACAACAACAACAACACTACTACAGCAGTAAGTTGATAGGGATGGGGAATTTAGACATAGGCTATCAACAATGGGTAGCTATAAAGGCATGAAGTGGCTGGCTTGCAAGCTTTCATGAGTGTGCTTAGCTTCAGAATCAGGTGGGTAAGGAAGAATCCCCACTGAATAGTTTTCCTCTTTTCCAGATGGATCTGGTGAATGGGGATGGGGGATGATGGTAATAGGAGTCTATGATTCAATTGTGAGTATTTATTATCAGAATTAATTGCGATGGTCATAACTGTAATTGTACAAGATGTGTAACTAAAATGAGGGAATAACTCATCTTTCATTTCAGGAACACAGGGCCCCAGGATTCTCAAGAAGTAAAAGCATGAGTGGAGCATGAGCTCCTACCCAGAAAAGTGGCAGCAGCAGAGACAGTGGCAGAATCTACGGCATAGAGACAGAGCAGCTGAGGACTCAAGGCCCATGGATTGAGAAAGGATGTATGCCTGTGTGCAGGAAGCTGTCCTGCAAAATGTGCCGTCTGGACATTTAAATGAGTTTATCTTTTTTGTTTTATATGGGTACATCAAAAATAAATAAATAAAAATAAACAAAGTTCATAGATGCCTAAGACCTTAGAAAATGTTTTCCTTTAAACACTTTAAATAATGGGAATAAATTATATGAAATGTAATGTCTCATAAAATAATTAATCTTACTGCAGGATAATAAAGGAAGAGAAAGTGAAAGGCATTATCATGATTCCTAGATTTAAAAGATCAAGAGGAGAACAAGAACAAAGTGTGAAGTTACTCTTTTTGTCCTCAAATGCCTGGATTGTGACTTACTGTTATGTATTAGTAGGTGTCTCTGCAAAGAAAATGGGGTCCGGAACAAAGCTTTACATTCCTCACATTGGAACGGTCTCTCTTCAGAATGGGTCTGCAGATGAAAGAAACCATAAGTCAAAAGGAGCATGAATGAAATAGTCATTATAATAACTGGCCCTTCTTGACTTCATAATGTCAAAGAATAAAGAAAGGAAGATGGACAATATCTTGGTTTCATCTGGTGACATGCCCACTACCCCTAAGATTTAGTAAATACAAACATGCTGTGTTTCTAGGAAAAAAACCAAGCATTTTTAAACTTTCACATTAAAGAAAATTTGGTAAACAGTAAATTATATATTTTACTTCATAATACTCATCTGAAAAAAACTGAAATTTCTCAAGATCTATTTTGCAGAATGAAACAGTATGGCATTTCTCAAAAGTCAAACGATCACCATCACTGGACAACCTTTAGAGATGTGACAACCACATTTCCACTATTGTTGTTATGTGCCGTGGAGTCGGTTCCAACTCATAGTGACCCTGTACAAGGTTTCTGAGGCTGTAAATCTTTACGGGAGCAGAAAGCCTCATCTTTCTCCTGTGAAACAGCTGGTAGTTTCGAACTGCTGACCTTGCGGTTCGCAGCCTGATTTGTAACCACTATGCTACCAGAGCTCCTTACATTTTCACTATAAAATAAGGAAATTATTACAATGGATACTGTTTCTACCCTTTTTCTCAACTTCACAGAATAATTTTAAATATTGTTTAGTTCTACAGGCTGCTTTCGTCTCTAAATTAAATTAGGACATTTACTCACACTTTAACAGTAAGGAAGCATTCCTTATATGATAAATTTGTGTTGGTGCTCTTCAAAATACATTCCAGTTTTTATATATAAGACCACTAAGGAGCTCAGGCAATGTAGTGGGTATGAATCCAACTGATAACCTCAAGGTCAGTAGTTCAAAACTACCAGCTGTTTGCTGGAGAAAGATGAGGCTTTTAAAAATGTACAGCCTTGGAAACCCTGTACAGGGTCACCATGAGTCGGACGCAACTCCATGGCACGTAAGCACCACCACTACCAAGGTTCAAAAAGTTAAATAATTTCTCAATGAGAATGATTTCAGTATTATTAAAAACAATGGTACATGAAAAGTAAAATTATACTGATAAACTATTGTTGTTTGGCACCGTTGAAGAGGTTGTGATTCACAGTAATTCTATGTACAACAAAGTGAAACACTGCAAGGCCCTGCACCATCCTCCAAGCTGCTGTTATGTTTGAGCTCATTGTTAGAGTCACTGAGTCAATTCACCTCAAGGGTCTTTCCCTCTTTTGCTTACTCTCTACTTCACTTAGGAAGATGTCCTTCTCCAGGGAATGGTCCCTCCTGTTGACATGTACAAAGTATTCAAGACAAAGTTTTGTCATTTTCTCTTCTCATGAGCATTCTTAATATATTTCTTTCAACACAGTAATCTGTGTTTACCAAATTAAGTTGGGAAAAGGTCACTATAAGAAACAAGAGATTGCTAGGTGTCATCAAGTTGGTTCTGTCTCATAACTCTATATACCAAAAAAACTAAATACTACCTGATCCCTACCCTATGTTCAAAACGATTCCTATGAGAGAGCCCATTATTACAGCCACCATGTCAATCCATTTCATTGAGGATCTTCCTATTTTTCACTGACCTAAGTTCAGGGAGTGCTCTTGCCTTTAATGGTGTTCTTTCTTTAATAATGCTGCAATTATTCCTCTCATCCTTGCTTCATTCTGCTGGCAACCCATGGTATCATCAATAGTCTGCAATAACACATTATTTCAAATGCATCTATTCTTTTTTGGTCTGCTATATTCACCGTACAGCTTTCATATGCATATGAGGTAACCTAAAATATGACTTGGTCAGTCTCATGTTAGGCCTCAAAGTGGCATATTTGCTATTTTTAACATTTTAAAGAGGTATTTTGCAACAGATTTGTCTAGTGCTATATATCGCTTGGTGTTGTGTGTTAATGCGCCAGACTGCAAAGCTGTTTGAACTGCAAGGTTGGCAGTTTAAGCTCACCAGCTGCTCCTTGGAAACCCTATATAGGGTCGCTATGGGTCAGAATCGACTCGATGGCACTTAACAACAACATAAATTTCTTCATTTGTTGACTGCTACTTCCATGGGCATTGACTGCGGACAAAAGTGAAAAGAAATTCACAACTTCAATTTTTTTCTCCATCTATCATGATGTTCTTTCATATAGGTCCAATAGGGAGGCATGTTTTTTGTTTCTTTTATCATTATTCTTTATGTTGCAGTATAATCCATACTAAAGGGTGTAAAATTTGATCTTCATCAGTAAGTGCTTTAAGTCCTCTTCACTTTCAGCAAGCAAGGCTTCTGAATGTCACAGATTGTTAATGAGTCTTCTTCCAATCTTGGTGCCACATTTGTCTTTATTTAGTCAAGTTTCTCCGAATATTTGCTCAATATACAGATTGAATAAGTATGGTGAGAAAATACAACTCTGATGCATACCTTTACTAATTTTAAACAAATCCTTTGTTTTGTTCTAATGACTGACTCCTGGGTTTGAACCACTAACATTGTGGATAATAATTCAATGCTTATCCTATAGTGCCAAACCAGGCCCCCATATAATCCTTCAATATTGTAACTTGAGGTGTAAATTTTTCTTCAGTTGTTTTAGTGTAAGAAATTCCTAGTTTGTGTTCTTCCCTTTTGGTTTCCCAACTCCAGGTCTTTGCATATTACATTATAGTACTTTGTTGTCTCAAAGTGACATTTGTAATCTTCTCATTAGCTGTTACATAATCAGGTCTTCATTTTAGCTACTGTACATTTAAGAGCAACTTTCAGAGACTTCTGCCATCCATTTTGGTCATCTCTTTCTTTTCTATCTTTTAAGTGACCTTTGATTTTCCTCATATAGTATGCACTTGATGTTGTTGTTAGGTGCAGTCAAATCGGCACCAACTCATAGTGACCTCATGCACAACAGAATGAAACATTGTGCCAATCTCATAATTGTTGTTATACATGAGCTCATTGCTACTGCCATTGTGTTAATTCACCTCATTGGGGGTGTTCCTCTTTTTTGCTGACCCTCCACTTTACGTAGCATGATTTCATCTCCAGGTACTTGTCCCTTCCTGATAATGAGAGATGAAGTCTCACCATTCTGGCTTCTAAGGAGCATTCCAGCTGAACTTCTAAAACAGATTTGTTTGTTCTGGCAGTTGAAGGTACTTTCAATACCTTCGTCCAACACAATAACTTAAAGGCACCAATTCTTCTATGGTCTTACTTATTCACTAACCAACAGTCACATGCGTATCAGGTTAAAGGAAATACCATGGCCTGGGTCAGGCACGCCTTACTCAAATCTTAGCTCTTGAACACTTTAAAAAGGTCTTGTGCAGTAGATTTGCCTACAGCAATATGTTATGTAGTTTCTTGACTGCTGCTTCTATGAGCATTAATGGTTGATGAAGCAAAATGAAGTCTTCAACAACTTTGATCCTTTCTCCATTTATCATGATGTTATTTATTGGTCCAGTTGTGAGGATTTTTGTTTTCTCTACACTGAAATACAAACTGTATTAAACATTGTGGTCTTTGATCTTCATCAGTAAGTAATTTAATTCCTCTTTGCTTTCCACAAGCAAGGTTGTGCCATCTGTATATTGCAGGTTGTTAATGTGTCTTCCTCCAATCCTGATGCCATATTCTTCTTCATATAATCCAGTTTCTGGAATTATGTGCTCAGCATACAGATTGAATAATATGTACTTGATATCATCCTAGAATTTACCTAGTCTTAAATCATTAGTGTTCAGTGAGTCATATCTATTCTTGAGATAGCCTCTAAATTCAGGGGAGATTCAGTGAAGTTTATACTTTGGCTCTTGTAGACTTGTTTTAATTTTTTCAGTCTCAACTTGGGCTTGCATATGATGTAGTGATGGTCTCTTCCAAAATTAACCTCTGGCATGCTCTGACTGATGATAATGAGTGTATACAATATTTGAGTGTATACAATATTTCTTAATACAGATGTAGCAAATTTGGTATTCCATCTGGTAGGGTCCATTTGTATAGTTGCCCTTTATGTGTTGAAAAAAGGTATTTCCAATGACAGTTCATTGTATTTTCAAAATTCTCTCATGAGATCCCCAGTGTTGTTTCTTTCATTGAGGCCATATTTCCCAACTACTGATACTTGCTTCCAAGTTTCACATTCTGATCACCAGTAACTATCACTGCATCTCGATTCAATGTTTAATCAATTTCAGACTGCAGCAGTTAATGGAATTCTTCACTTTCTTCTGTGGATTGCTGTATAAACTTGAATAATAGTTGTATTAACAGATCATCCTTTGTAGATCATATCCAGTCTCATTAACATCACAAAAGTGAGGATTTAAATCACAAAGGAAATTACATCACATCAGGACTGATAAAATCAGGCTATATCATGTGGTAAGTGATTATATTATATTAGATTTCATCATGGGGGATCTAGTACATCATAACTGCCCAACTACTGAGAATTCAACGAAGTTGACACAAAACCTAACTAGTAGACTATATGATTATCCAATTTAAAATGGTCAATACCAGTCTATTTCAGCTCATTAATGCACAGGATATCTATCTTAAAGCATTCCAGTTCGTTTTTGATAACTTCCAATTTTCTGAGATTCATAGTTCATACATTGCAATTTCTCATTATTAAGGGATCTTTGCAGCTATTTCTTCTCAGTTTGAGTTGTGCCATATCAGTAAATGAAAGTATTCAAAGCTTTACTCTACTCATGCCATTAAAGCTAACAAATGTGCACAGATTGTAAGCAATTATCTTTACAGAAATATATCTCATAATTTTTAAATAATCGTACTTTGAAAAAAAGATTCTAAATGTCCTTAACAAATATAAACCTGGTTAGAAAAATTATAAACATATATTACATTTTTAGAGTCCTGGTGTAGCACTGTGGGTTAATGTGCAGGACTTCAAAGTCAGTTTGAACCTCAAGGTCGGTGGTTCAAGCTCACCAGTTGCTTCTTGCTAACCCTATATAAGATTGCTATGGGTCGGAACCAACTCACCGACACATAACAACAACAACACTTACATATTTATGTTGTTGCATATGGAAAATCCTCTATAACATATTTTGAGTGTTAAAGAAGAATACCATATATAGAATACTATTTATGCTTTATACATAAATACAAATAAAGGGGAGTCTAGAAAGATGTCCTACCTAGAAAACACTGATGAAAGATTACACAGGAAAATGTACTTCCTTCTTTATACCTTTCTTTGAAGTTTGAATTTCCTACAATGAGTAGGTAATATTACTATGAAAAGAAAAAAAAATTAAACATCTGATTGAAAACTAATTCTGCTTTGTTTTCTAAAACTACTAAATTCTACCACATTCTTTCTCTTTATTTTTTTCAAGTCTATGACAAAGTAACTTTTTAAATAACTTACTAGCTTAATTATAAAAGAAAACAAACTTGATTGTAAAACAAAGCATACTGCCTTGCAATTATGTTACTCAAACCGAAATCATACCATCTAGATATTGGCCTAAATTCAATAGCATATTCTAAATGCAAAATGAGATAACTAAATACTTTAGTCAAAAAGATTCCATCACCATGTCTGGGTCAGGGTGGTATCATTTATTAAAACCTCAACATCAAAACCCATTTGTCCAATCAATAAACAACAGGCCATCTTTATTTTTAAGTAAGGCAGAAATATCAGTGTAAGTCCAAAATTATCCACCCTCTGGGTATAGAATTTATTTTAATCAAGTTTTTAAAAAGACAAAAACATCGCTTTTTGACATAATTTCTTTCCATTTCAATACACTTTATCTGTCAACCAGCTTTTGTAATCCCTAAAACATTTTGTAAAAATGTTTTAGGCTGTGCTGCAAGCCACAAATGAGCCACTGTCTTCATCAGCGGTGAATCTTCGTCCTCAAAGGGCTGCATCAGGGACCAAACAGGTGCAAGTCTGATGGAGCAAGATCAGAACTATAGAGAACATGTTGTAACACTTCAAAATGAAGTTGTTGCAAAGTATCAACAGTATGGGCAGAGGTATGGGGATGTACATTGTCATGCAAGATAATAACACTCTTGGGTAGCAGTCCTCTGCATTTAATACAAAGTTCAGTCTTCAGTGAGTATCTCACTATAAGGAGCACTGTTGGTTGCAGAATCTATTTCCTAATAGTGTTCCAATGCTGGCCCTTGAGAATCCCAGAAAACAGTTTTCTCTCAAGCTCATAGTGATGAATCCACTTCTAATCATCAATAATTTTTTTTTCAAGAAACTTTTACCTGCCTTTATGCATTCCTCCAAATTTTATTTGCAGATGTCAAAACACTTTGGTTTATGCTCTTCTGTTAGTTGTTTCAGTACCAACCCACACAAACTTTTCAAAATCCAAGTCTGTCATGAATCATTTCACAGACAGAGCCATGGCTGATTTTCAAGTGATTTGCCATGTAATCCACTGTCATTCGTCTACTCAAAAGAATCATACTGCATGCACACTCAATGATGTCATCAGATGTGGGCATGGATGGGCATTTTAATATAACCAGAGTACAGATAATTTTTGACTCACCCTTATATTTGCTTGCATGTAAACCAGGCTACTTAGTTTGTTGGTAGATGACTTCCATCTCCAAAATACACTTTTCAATTACCAGATGAAATTAACTTTTTTTTAAAGGTGGCGGGCTGCGAACCTTAAGGTCAGCGGTTCGAAACTACCAGCTGCTCCGTGGGAGAAAGATGAGGCTTTCTACTCCCGTAAAGATTTACACCTTCGGAAACCCTATACAGGGTCGCTATGGATCGGAACCGACTCGATGACACATAACAACAACAGCATAATAAGCCTTTAATATTTCTTCTCTTAAAGAGCACCAAACTATTCACTGTTTTATTAATTTCATGATCCTTGTGTGAAAATGTCATCATTAATGATATCAACATCTTCCAATTTACTATACATACTAGTCCATGAACTAATGATATCAATAACTAGAGTTAAGTCTGATTATTATTGCAGGTATAGAAAATGCATAAGAAACTTTGTTGAACTGTTTACAATACCTAATCACATGCTTCCGATATGCTGCAGAAGGTTTTGACATATTTTTTCATCAGGGCTATTTAGAATTAAAAATGGTAACCTCAAATATCACTAGAATATATCAGTCCACAGTAATAGTATTTTATTGGAAATATTATTTCTCATTTGGGTCACTTACAAAGCAAGAAAACTATCATAATTTCAAGGAAAATAAGTGAAAACTAAATTTAGAGAAAACGTTTTAGGGATATGTTTATCAGAGCTATTGAAAAAACTTTGTTATTGAAGTCTGAAGTATCTATATCATAAGCACATTACTGTTCCACTGGGCAGCAAAATAAACCCACATCATATAAGGTTTGTGGAGTAAATTTTTACTATCTCCTTTAAAACTAGCTTCTTTAAGAGGCCTATTCCTCACAAAAATTAATGGCCATTGAAGAGATAATGAAGAAGTAAGTGTAAGCTGAGTGCACAACAGGGTAGGTCATTCTACACAGTGACACTGAAACAAAAATTTAGGTGATGTTCCTACAGAACTATGTTGTTAGGTGGTTTAGAGTTGGCTTTTGAAGCACAGCTACCCCATGTGATAGAACATAAATGTCCACACGGTTTTCTAGACTATAATCTTTAGGGGAGCAGATTGTCAGAGAGTCACAGAGTCTCTTTCTTCCATAGAGTCACAAAACCACTAAGTGGATTTAAACTGCCAATCTTAAAGTAGAAGCTGAGTATTTAATCCTTACACCACCACAATAAGTTTGGCACAACCAATCCTTACCTTTCCACTGCTGAAGAGATACAGCTTTATTAGTAGAAGAATCATAACCCCATTGAGCCAACTACTTAAGTTCCCACGTCGTTGGGTCTAAGAGAATTTGTTAAGAGGAGGAATAATCACAGATTTGCAGAGATCATCTTAGAAGGTAAGAACTTGGACATACACTTCAGGCAGCTTCCCCCTGTTTAACACTGATAAGATTTGGAATCTCATATCAAACAAGCACTAGGCTAGAAGGTTTTATCCATGACCCTCTAGATTAGCAGACTTGATCATTAAATTATAAGTCCTGTCTTTTCACAATTATCACCATGTGCTACAAATACAGAGCCATACAGAGCAAGCATGTTCACTTTTCCAGGTTCACACATTTTGACTATATAGAAACAGCAATTCTCTCTCTCCAAAGAACTGTCCAGTTAACAGTCATCAACCTGTAGCTTCACCCAGAAGGATATGGTTTCCACACTCATTACAGTAACAGTCATGCAGACTATTTGAAAGATGGTAATAATTTCTCATGCAAAAAGAAGGAAGTGCAGCTTCATGAACTATAAGCAGAGGAACACACAACAATTTCAGTTAAAAAATAATACTCTTTGAAAATTAATATTGGTTCTTAGCTATGATATACATTTCAATATAGTATAATATGTTAGCATTTTAAAAGATCACATATCTCAAACATTTGGCTAATACGGGGTAAAGAAAAATTTAGAAAAACATAGAATGCTGTTTGTTTTTTTTTCAAAACTAACATCTAATTATCTGAAGTGTCAACATCACCAAAGGATATAATGCCAATGAAATCCTCATAAAACCAACCTATTTCTCATGTTAATCAAGGTGTAAACTAAGTAAAAATATCCAGAATTTAGAGGCCGTTTTAAATATAAAACATACAAGATGGGATATTAGGTTCAAAGTCAAATTAGTATTGATTTATTACACTTTAGCATATTTTAATCATAGCACAGTTTCCATTTGTACATTTTTAGCTTTCATTGGCTCAGACTTATGTTATTTTCTTGAGTAATAAAAATCATCACCTAAGAAAGAAGAGCATCTATTTGTTAAAAATATATTAATTTTCCATTTAACTATGTCTCTGAAATTACATTACCTATGGATTGTATCTCAATGTAAAAAAAGCAAAAATCCTCACCACTGGACCAAAAAACAACATCCTTATCAACGGAGAAAAGACTGAAGTTGTCAAGGACTTCATTCTTTTTGGATCAACTATCAACACTCATGGAAGCAGCAGTTAAGAAATCACACGACATACTGCCTTAAGCAAATTGGCTGCACAAAACCTTTTTAAAGGTTTGAAGAGCAAAGATATCAGTTTGAAGACTAAGGTGCTCCTGACCCAAGCCATGGTATGGTCAATAACCTCATATGTATGCGAAAGCTGGACAGTAAATAAGGAAGACCGTAAAATAATTGCTGCTTTTGAATTATGGTGTTGGAGGAGAATATTGAAAGTGCTATGGGCTGCCAAAAGAACCAACAGATCTTTGTTTGAAGAAGTGCAGCCAGAGTGCTCCTTGGTGGCCAAGATGGCCAATCTTCGTCTCTCATACTTGGGACATACTGTCAGGAGGGACCAATCGCTGGAGAAAGATATCATGTTTGGTAAGGTGGAGGGTCAGAGAAAAAGAGGAAGACCGCCAATGAGACGGATTGTCAAAGTGGCAGTATCAATGGGCTCAAGCGTGGCAACAATTGTGAGGTTGGCCCAGGACCAGGCAGTGTTTCATTCTGTTGTGCGTAGGATCGCTATGAGTCAGTACCAACTCAATGGCACCTATCAAGTATACTTACTATTATTCTTGATTCTTGCCGTAACAGTAAATTTGCCTCTGTGATTTATGGGGATAAAAAATGTTCCTCTCTTGTCTATAATAAACCACTGCCATTTTCTGGTGATTGTTAAGCTGTCTAAGGTTTGTGTTTACAATTCTCTCCCTTAGTCTTCCTGTAATAGCTATTGTGACCTGGGAAATGAGTCAACCAAGCTTGTTGGAATTCAAGGTTGAGTAAATGTTAATTTGTGGAAGAACTTCCATATTAGGACTACATAACATCTTTTTAAAACAAGAAAAAATTTAAATACACTGGTTACCAACACCAGGCGCCATTAAGTTGTTTCCAATTGCTGAAGATCCTATGTATAAAAAAAACTGTGCTCTTTAAGGTTTCCAATGAAGAACAACTTTCAACAGCTGATTTTCTTGGAAGTAAAATGTCAGGCCTTTCTTCTGAGGTTCTTATAGATAGACTCAAAACTAAACTTCAAGTTAGCAGCTGAAGATATTAACCATTTATACCACCCAGGGACAAAATATACTGGTAATGGAGAGTTGTTGTTGTTGTTGTTAAGTGCCGTCGAGTTGGTTCCGACCCATAGCGACCCTGTACAGGGTTTCCGAGGGTGTAAATCTTTACGGGAGTAGAAAGCCTCATCTTTCTCCGGCGGAGCGGCTGATAGTTTCGAACCACTGACCTTAAGGTTCGCAGCTGGATTCGTAACCACTACGCTACCAGAGCTCCTTAATGGAGAGTACAGTTAGGGAAATAAGCTGCTTTGGTTTTTTCCTCTTTCTGCCAGGAAGAAGTAAGAATAAAACATTTCCAAATCAAACTACTTATACGAAGTGTTTATATAAAGAATTATTGTGAAGAGGGGCTATTTTCTAATGGTCAGAAGTTTCCTCGTGCTCAGCAGTACGACTGTCAACATTATCTGTCAGAATGCCATCTAAGAGAATTGTGAGAAAGGAACAGTACAAAGAAGACCTTGTCCAAGAGATTAAACCACAGTGTAAGCTGAAATGATGAAAACAGTATGATATTGCTATGTTACCTGAACAGCATGGAGATCATAAACGGACCTATGTAAGTATTCAGCATATGGTAACATTGGCTTTATGGATCAACACCTCATTTCATATCTAAAATTAAATTCTAGAAGGATTAAAATGCCAATTTAATGCACTAGACTGCAAAGTTGGTTTGAACTGCAAGGTCAGCAGTTCAAGCTCACCAGTCACTCCTCGGAAACCCTATAGAGGGTCTCTATGAGTCATAACTGACTCCCAGGCACATAACAACAACACAAGTTTAAGCAGCAGTGATGAATATTTGTATATTTGTAACAAAAATTTCTATATAATACAAAAAAATCAAGTCATAAAAATACTATAACATTTGACAATATATATGTGAAACTTCTTTATCCAAAATATACTAATTGGCAAATTGGGGCAAGAATACCTCTAAATAACAAAATATGTTAATAAATAACAAAGGAATAATATTTATTTGAACAATCAATGAGAAAACAGAACATTTACAGAAAATCAGCCAAAAAGTTCACAAGGCACTTCAAATGTAAGTGGAAATAAACTTATAAGAAGCACAATTTCACCTATCATATTAAAATACAGTAATTATATAATTCTTAGACTGAAACTATTTTTTAAATTGATAATATCAAATGCTGGTGACAATACATATAAAGTCACACTTAAATTAGTCCTGGTGGATATAACACTTTTTCTGAAGACAGGCAAGTAGGAGCAACTAAAATTTGCGATAAGCTTATTATCTGACTCATAAAATCCATAAATAGGGATCTACTGTCTTTAGCTAATGGCTCTTCTATTATTATTTGGGAGTGGAGGAATGGAAGAGATTAGAAGAAAGCTGAGAAGGAAGGTCTTCTATTAAAGTCGGAGGATAAAAAGGGATCACTGATCCGGCAGTGAATGAACTGCAAGGCAAATATGTACCCTACGGCCAAAAAATGGTTCAGAAAATGAGAGCATTGTAGGGTAGAACATGATCCAATGTGGAATGAAAAAGTAACTATCTACCTCGGTTGGAGAAATACTTTTAAATATCAAAATCCAACAATGTACAATAAATACATTATCTGAAACTTACCCCACACTGTTTTCATGGATAATCACGACCCACTAAATTGATTTGATGACCAAAAATTGATCACAGCCATGAATTTGGAAAACACTGAATGAAACCTTTCCTAAGGGAGGCCAATGAAAGTATGCCAGTAGAAGATATGTTTAGATTTCCCCATAGACCTCAAACTTCTTTCTCCTGAAAGGTTATACAAAGGGCCAGGTGAAAAGGTTCTTAATTTGAACAGACATCACTTGTCCTGCTAGGAGCTTGCTTATAAGTTTATCAGGAAAACTCCCTCTGTCCTCATATCCATTATCAAGCATATTTATATATTACATGAATTTTGTTATGCATGAAATTTGAGAGAGAACCAAAGAAAAAGTTAAGAATCATTGATCAGTTATTGTCTCCTGTGATTCATAAATGTCTGTGCAATTGTGATTTTAAGTAGGAAAGCATAGTCAGATCCAGACAATCACCCTTAATTTTAGCCAGCTCCTAAAGTACAACATGAATTGCTAATCAATAATTTTGACTATCGAGCCTATGTAACTGGCAACATCATGAAATGCATAAGTTCTAAACACAAAATCCTTCAAATTTTCACTGTATACTGTCATAACCAGAGTCCTGCTGTGGCGCTGTTGGGTAAGCACTGGGCTGCTAACCACAAGGTTGGCAGTTCAACCCACCAGTTACTCCTTGGAAACCCTAGACATAGTCGCTATGAGTCTGAACCAACTTAACAGCATTTGACAACAACAACAGTCATCATGCCACTGTTAAAGACAATGCTCTTTTATCCCATAAATCCAAAAGTCATAAAGTAAGAACTGACCTAAATAAGTTTAAAAAATATAATAAAGATGCATAAGCTATATAATAAAAATAAAAAATAACAAGAAAAATTAAGAATCAGCAGTTGCTGACGAGTCAATCCTGACTCATGGCAAGATAACACCCAGAAGCAGGCTTCACAAAATGAAGATGACATTGTTTCATGACAAGTTTGGTTTTTTAATTCCCACATGCTTGTCTTGGTATATCCAAGTGACATATATTTCAGTGGCATAACTAGCAATCAATGAATAATAACAGCAGAAAAGTTGATTTAGCTATTGAGCATGAATGCCTAGAAAATATTTCAAATATGTTCATGTAATGTACCAAACACATGCTAGGGTCATAACACAGTGAGAAAGAAGCACATTTGTCTGCAGCAGAACTGAATGTGCTTTCTACCTTAGAATTATAGACATCACGTCTACCCTTCCTAAAACATCATTATTACACTCATATGATTTATGGCTCAAAGTATGAGAGATGGTGCAAAGATCCTGTGCCAAATTCTCATATGGCATATAACATAATCCAAACTGTGAAAAACTTGTAAGTGTGGGTAGATCAGTTTCATCAAAGAAAGGAGTAAGAGTGTTCCAGAGAGTGAGCAGGAAACTAGCCAACTAATTTTTTACAGTTATATAATTTTCAAAGCAGCAGTAATGAATGTGTTCTTGCCCCGAACATAAAATGCTTGAGTAGTCAACAAGAAACTAAACAGAGATAATGTGGTAAACTATTAATCAATTCTGTTTGTTCTTTGGTAAATCTGCTTTATTTTACTTTTTTAGATTTAAAAATATATAAATCTAGTTAAATTAGCATCATAAATTAAAAATTGATTTTAAAACATATAAAATGATGTCAACAGTAAATATCAAAATAATAACTATAATTCCAATGGAATATTTAGAGTAGAAAAAAATGAATAAAAATTATTTCAAGAGACTATACAATTATCATTTAATGGCATAAAACAAAGTGTAATAATGAAAGCCAATATGCAAATATTTATCACATCACAAGTACACTTTCATATACATTTCTAAGATGCTAAATATCTTTGGATAAAATTTATGATTTCAATGAAAGTATTATTTACTATCTATCCAATATAGTTAGTACACAAATTTTTTTGTAACACAAAATTTTGTAACACAAAATTCGTGATACAAACACTTGAGTGAAGGAAGTGTCAAAAATTGAAATGAAAGTCAACAGAGGAAATTAAAGAAAAGGTAGAGAGGTCTTGCTGAATGAAAGCAAATTTGTTTTGGGTATGGCTCCTGAAAGAATTGATGGGAAAAAGTTAGAGATCAGAGTGTAATAAACTGAATGACGGAGTAACGTGCATGTAGTTCTGACAATACAAATCTACCGATATTGTTAGATTATGAGAATGATATACTAAAAAACTGAAATGGTAGAATTGGAAAAACTTTGGAACAACTGAAATGGTAGAATTGATTGTAATGAAACATTATAGGCAGTAAAATGGAAAATAGTTAATATTGTTGTTAGGTGCTGTATTAAGCTAGTTCAGGCTCATAGAGACACTATGTACAACAAAACGAAACATTACACAAGTACTGTGCCATTCTCACAACTGTAATGTCTCAGCCCATTGGTGCTGCCACTGTGTTATTCCATCTTGTTTGGGGTCTTACTGTTTTTAGCTAACCTTCCACTTTATGAAGCATGATATCCTTATTCATGCACTGGTCCCTCCTTATAACATGTCCGAAGTAGGAGAGGCAAAGCCTCACCACTCTTCTGTACTTCTGATAGCACTTCTTCCAAGACAAACTTGTTTGTTCTGGCACACCAAGGTACATTCAATATTCATCTCCAACATCATAACTGCATCAATTCTTTTACAGTTTTCCTTATTCACTGTCCAACTTTCACATGCATATGACACAACTGAAAACACCATGTCTTGGGTCAGGCAAACTTCAAACTGACATTTCACTCTTCAACACTTTAAAGAGGTCTTTTGCAGCAGATTTGTCTAATGCAATATGTCCTGTGATTTCTAGAATGCTGCTTCAAGAAGTTTTGATTGTGGATTTAATATTTTCTCCATTTATCATAAGGTTATTATTTGCCTGTAGTGAGGATTTTTGTTTCCTTCACAATGTATTTCAATCCATACTGAAGGCTAAAATTGTGAACTTCCTCAGAAAGTGTTTTAAGTCCTCTTTGCTTCCAGTAAACAAGAACGTATCATCTGCATATTGCTGGTTGTTAGGGACTCTTTCTCCATTCCTGATGCCATGTTCTTCTCAGTTCAACCCAGTTTATCAGATTATATGCTCAGATTAAGACTGAATAATTATGGTGAAAGAATACAACCTTGGTGTACACCTTTCCTGATTTTAAACCATTCCAGATCCCCTTGTTCTGTTCAATAGACTGCCTCTTAGTCTATGTACAAATTCCTCGTGAGAATGTTTACGTTTTCTACAATAACCATTCTTCGCAAGATTATTCATAGGTTGTTATGATTCACAAAATCAAATGCCTTTGCATAGTCAATAAAGCACAAGTAAGTATCTTTCTGGTATTCTCTGCTTTCAGCCAAGATCCATCTGACGTCAGCAAGTCCTCTTAAATTGGCCTTGAATTTCTGGCAGCTCCCTGTCAATGTATTGCAGTAGCTGTTTTTATATTATCCTCAGCAAAATTTTAATTGCATGTGATTTTAACGATAATGTTTGATGATTTTCATATTCTGCTGTGTTACCTTTCTTTGCATTGGGCACAAATTAGGATCTCTTCCAATTACTTGGCCAGGTAACTATTTTCCAAATTTCTTGGCATAGATGAATGAACAGCTCCAGTGTTGCATCTGATTGTTGAAATTTTTCAATTTGTATTCCGTCAGTTCCTAAAGACTTGTTTTTCGCCAATGCCTGCAGCGCTGTTTGGAATTATTACTTCAGTACCATCAGTTATTGATCATATGCTACTTCCTGAAATGATTGAACATACATATAAATTCTTTTTTGGTACAGTGGTACAGTGACTGTATCTTGCATCTTCTTTTGATGCCTTCTGCTACTTTAGTTCCATCTAGTCAGTTCTAATTGATACTGACCCTGTATAGAGATTCTGAGGCTATAAATCTTTGCGGGAACAAATAGTTTCATCTTTCTTCCATGGAGAATTGGTTGGCTTGAATACCAATTTTGTAGTTAGCAGTCCAGTGTTTATCCTATCAAACCACAGCACTTCCTGTATCGTTCAATATGTGCCCATGAGATCCTTCAATATTGCAACCTGAAGTTTGAATTTTTCTTCAGTTTCACAGCTTGAGAAATGTTGAATTTGTTTTTCTTCCCTTTTGGTTTTCTAACTCAAGGTCTATATACATTTCATTATATATTTAACTTTGCCTTCTCGAGCTACCTTTTGAAATTTTCTGCTCAGCTCTCTTACTTCTTTATTTCTTCCAGTTGTTTTAACTTCTCTACATTCAAGAGCAAGTTTCTGAGTCTACTCTGACATCTATTTTGATCTTTTCTTTTATTAATCTCTTTTTAATGACTTCTGCTTTATTTGTGTATAATGTTCTTGATGTCATCTCATAATTCTTCTGGTTTTCAGTGTCTAATGTATCAAATCTGTTCTTGAGATGGTCTCCAAATTCAGATGGACAGTGAACCCTGATGTTGACAGTTCAAACCCACTAGCTGTTCATTGGAAACCCTATATGAGGTTACTATGAACTACAACTGAATTGATGGCATTAGCAACAACAACAAATATTTAAAGTCAAATTTTGACTTTCATGGACTTGCTTTAATGTTCTTCAGCTTCAGCTAGAGCTTATGAATGAGAGATTGATGGTCTGTTTCATAAGTCTATGACCTTGATTTGGCTGATGATATTTAGCTTATCCATGTTTTCTTCCTACAAATGTATTCAGTTTGATTTCTGTGTATTCCACTTTGTGTGGTCCACATGTATAGTCTCCTTTTATGTTGCTGAAAACATGTATTTGCCATGAATAAGTCATTGGTGTTGTAAAATTCTATCATGCAATCTCTAGCATAATTTTTATCACCAAGGACATATTTTTCAATTTCTGATCCTTCCTCTTTGTTTCCATCTTACACATTCTAATCACCAGCAATTATCAATGCATCTTGAATTCATGTTTGATCAATTTCAGACAGAAGAATTAGGCAGACTTATTCAGTTTCATCATCACTGCCTTTACTGATTAATGCATAAATTTAATAAAAGTGTTCTTAACTCATTTTCCTTTTTATTTTTGTTACAGGCCATTGAGTCGGTTTTGAACTAATAGCAACTCAGTATAGGGTTTCCAAGGAGCAATTGGTAAGTTTAAAGTGCCTACATTGTGATTGAAAGCAACCTTGAGGTCCTGCACTTTTCCTATAGCTCCAAAACAGGACTCCTATAATAAACAGCATAGTTTTTGAAATACTCTTTTTGGCAATAAACATGATACTATTCCTCTTCCAATTTGATGTCCTGGCATAGTAAACCATATGACTGTCAAATTCAAAACAGACAACACCAGTCCATTTCATCTCACTAATGCCTATGAATTGACCTAAAAATAGTCCATTTCATTTTTGTTGACTTCCAATTGTCCTAAATGCATATACTGTATATTCTACATCCTGATTATAAATAGGATTGTAACTGTTTCTCCTTGTTTTGAGGTTTTTCTTCATCAGCAAATAAGGGTTCCAAAAGTATTACTCCATGCACATTATGATGGTCAGCTCTACTTTGAGGATATAACTCTTCCCCCAGTTGTATTTTGAATACCTTCCATTATGAGATGCTCATATTCTAGTACTGTATCAGTTAATGTTCTACTGCTATTCATAATGTTTTCTGTGGCTAACCATTCAGAAATGGTCCACCTCTTTAACTTGATAATATGTCTTAAAGTGAAGGCTCTGCTGAAGTCTACTAATGGTATTTAACATACTGTGGCATTGGCATAACTTCCAGTATCACAGCAAAACACAAGCCTCCACCGTACTACAACCTTACAGACAGGTAGGGGAAAAGCATAATTAGATATGTGCTAAAGTGAACCAAGTGTGAAATACTTAAGGTAATGAAATGGTAAAAGAAAGGATATTTATGAAGATGATAAGATAACACAGAAGATAGAATCTTATGATATACCATCAAATAAAGGACATAAGACTGAAGAAAGAAACTGGGATAATTAAACACTTTTGTCACTAAATGGCAATGTAAACTCCAGAAAAAAACAAGTTTTCTAAGGGCTAAGAGTCTATTTGGAGTATGCCTAATTTATTATGTCTAAAGAGTTGCAAAAATTACTCTGAAGATTAAGGTTACAGATAAGTGTAGAGTTATAGCCCAAATCATGGATGTGGCTAATATTTCTTAGGAAAGAGAAACTGGCAGAGAACTAGTCAATTATACTAAAAGAATATCAAAGATGAATGTCAAATAAGGTGATTTTACAGAAAGAAGGAAGAGAATGAAGATTTAGCAATTAGTAGAGTGCCACAGCCCACTAAATTGTTTTAGTGGCTTAGAGTTTGGAAGACACTGGGTGACATTTGGGTTGTGAGAAGAAAGTTTCAACACAGAAAGGAAGACAGAAACCAGATGGCAAAGGGTTCTAGCCTGAGTGAGAAGTCAGAAACTAAAAGCCAGATCTCCAATTACACCATTTTGAATATTATGTTCCATATGCATAAAAACTTCTTTAAAAGATAAGCAATGGCAATTACTGTTGTTGTGTGCCACTGAATCAGTTCTGACTCATAGTGATCATGCACAGGGTTTCCAAGGAGTGGCTGATATGCTTGAACCACCAACATTGTGGTTAGTAGTCCAGTGCTTATACGATACAGGACACCATCAAATTATTTCAAACCAAAGGTTTTACCTTCTTATGATTCTTGTAAACATTTCTGTGGGCAAATCCCTTTCCACAAAGCTTGCATTTGTAAGGTTTATCCTCACTGTGTATCACTTTGTGAGCACCCACTTGATCAAGCCTCTTGAAAGACTTATTACAAATCTCACAATTATAAGGTCGTTTTTCTGTGAAAAATGAATGGAGACAATTCTGTTTAAGTAAATCAGGAATATTCAAAATTGTTTAAAATGAAACTTGACTTTAAACCTTAATATTCTTCAAGTATACTTTTAATATTCTTACTAACATTTGTTAGAAAATTACTTGTACACTAAAAGTATCTATAAATGCAGAGAACTGAATTACTCAATGATTATAATATTCATAAATAATGGACTAAAGAAAGCTAGTAGAAACTATAGTTTTTGGATCCCTACTAAACGCAAGGCACCTAAACAATCTCATTCACTTTCACAGTAATCCTAAAAGTTTCCCATTTCGTATAAAAAGAACACAGAAACTGAGCCTCAAGGAGGAGTACCTGACAAATTAAATGGTAACTTTGAAGATCTCTGATATAATCTAGTCCAGTAATTTTTTTCTTCATAAATAAACTGAGGTCTAGAGAAGTTAAGTACCTTATCCAAAAACACACAGCTAGTTAACAGTCAAGATAGAACTAATAGTTATGTCTCCTGATTACTCATCTTATAGCTCTTAAAAATGAAAGAGTTAATCTTGTATAGTTATTTCAATATAAAATTTAAAAGTACGCATTTACCTGAGTGGGTGATCATATGACGTTTTAGCTGATTCGCTGAAATAAACTTCTTCATACATTCTTGACAATCAAATATCTCATGAATCTGCAAAAGGAACATTTGAATCACCTGTCAAGCCTAACCAATTGAAGAGTTCAAGCAAAAACATGCAGATAGTTATTTGCTACTTCAATATTCCAAACTATGTAATTATACTCTAATTGATTCTTAATACCCTATGTAAATTGAAATTCAATTTACATAAGAACATTAAAATAGAACATAAAATTACATACAACTTACATATGTAATATAGCTTACCTGAGTAATACATAGTTTTTATAAAAAAGTGTATCTATTATATATTATACAGGAGTACTAGTGTGGCTCTGTAGGAAAAGCACTGAATTATTAACCATAATGTGGACAATTCAAACCCATCAGCCTCTTCTCAGTAATGAATTGCAACCAACTTAACAGCACATAACAACAATATTGCATATGAACTCTTTTGTTATTCACATATTTGAACTTGGAAATACATAATCTTCAAGTATAATGTTCCTTTTACAGTTGTTGCTGTTAAATGCTTCACACATTTTACCAGGAATGTCCCTGAAAAGGACATCATGCTAGGAATGATGCAAAAAAGAGGAAGACCCCCCAATGAGATGGATGGGCACAGTGGCAATAGCAATGTGCTCAAGCTTAACAAGGATTGTGAGGTTGGTGTAGGACCAGACAGTGTTCAATTCTGTTAAGCATAGGACAGTATGAGTCGGAAAAGACTCAACAGCACCTAACAATAACAACGACAACTTATATCATTATAAATGAGAAATAAATGATCATTTCCTAATTTTATATATTTTTAGAATATCTAGGAGCATGTAATTTATTTTAAATAACTTTTTTTTAGTGATTTACTAACAAAATAAAAGGAAAACAACACTAATGAAACTAAAATTTTACTTTTCATGTGGTTTGAGAAATGAGGTTTACCTTTATATAAATTTGAAGGGCTTCAAAAGTTTGTGGGAAAATTCCATCATCTTTTAATTTCATTTTTCCATGAACTCTTTGAAGCCTTCTCATATGTCTTTCAAAATAACTTGAGAAACCTAAAATTTTTATGATATTGAATCCAGTTTTTCTAACGCAAGTATAGTGGATTGAACCTATAATATGTGAGATAGTTAAAATGTCTTCTTGCTATATCCTCAGTGATTTTGATGAGCAGGGAGGAACAGGACAGAGAGTACTAGACTGAGTCAGCACACTGGCTTTCTTCTTCTATGCTGCTAACCTTTCATGAGACCTTGGGCCTGTTTTCTTATTTAGGAAAGGCAACAATGACCTGACACTTATTTTTCTATTTGTTTGAGGTACATGAAACTATTTTTCAAAGAAATGTTATGCAGAACTCCATCCAGATGTCTCTCTCCTTTCCCCTAAATAGCAACCCTATGGCTGCTGAAGCAGAATCCTCATTTCTGAAAAGGAGATTAAATTCTCTGCAATGGACATTTCTAAACCTCTTTTACTTTAAAAAGTCTATAATCACTTCATTGATTTATTTACTTCTTAGAGGTTAAACTTTAGGATAGTCTACCAAATTTAAAGTTTTACCAAATATAGTATTCCAGTAAAGATAGCTATGGAAATATATTTTTGAAAAATGTCCTCATGTCTCATTTATTTTTTCATGATAATAAAATGATTTTTACTTTAGAAGAACTATCTTAGTAGAATAAATCTTATCTCTTGCTGGTGAAATATGCAACTATAGTTTAGTGCTTCTTGAATGGTCTTTGCAGAATGTTAATAACTTAGTAGCAACACTTCCTCCATGGCCACAGGCAAGTCTTACTGATTCTAAGTTTAACTCTCTTCGTTCTCATTTTACATATACAGTGGTTTGGTATAGCAGGATAAGTACTGGACTGCTACCTACAAGGTCAGCAGTTCAAACCCACCAGCTGCTCTCTGAAACACTATACATGGTCGTTATGAGTCTGAACTGACTTGCTGGCACAAAATCACAACAATAATCCGCAATTCAAAATATCCTTTTGCAGCTTATATATTTTTTCAGTCTTGCATTCTAGTACATGCTAGCATTGAAGTTAATTGCAAAGCTCTATCATTATAATATAAAAAAATCAATTAAAAATTTAAATGACAGACACTAGGAATAACCCAAATATTTCATATTATCATGAGTATTCTAACTGACCTTTCTATGTTCCTGGAGGCTTAAAGCTGAAGAACACTTTTTATTACACACCGAACATATTAGCTTTTTCTTAGAATCCCCTGAAATACAAACAAAGTATCATCATTATTCAAGTGAAGGTAGTAACAGAAGCATTAAATATATTAATTTTAATTAGTATAAAATTTCTAACTAAGTAGCTTCTCTTCATAATATAGAATTTTAAAACTTTAAGTGTTAAAGATATATTCACTATATTGAGATAAAGAAGTTATATTTTTAAATCTCTTTTTCTTTAAATTTGAAAAAATTTCAACTTTCTACAGGCATAAAATGTGCCGATTCCTGGTGTAGAGCTGTAGGATAAGTATTGGAATGCTAAACACAAGGTTGGTCATTCAAACCCACCAGCTGCTTCTCAGAAACACTGTACATACAGGTTCACTAAGAGTTGGAACCAACTCAACAGCACTTAACAACAGGAAACAAACTAACTTAGTACTAAAAGAGGAAAACACTCCAACAAAATATCCAAATCAAAATTAACACTAAAAAATGTGTTTATAAAAGAAAAAAAAATCATTAACTTTTATTAGTTTTGCAGTTTATTTTCAACAGAATCATCTGATTTCATTGTTTATTAGATGGAATTTACAGAATAGTCTTTCAAACACCTGGCTTTTACAAAACTCTAAAGGTGCATGTTTGCTTTATTACATTAATATTAGAAACAATAACAAAAAGATTAAAGTATAAACAAGTGCATTAAGGCATTATACTGGCAATTGTAAAACAAGGTACAATTTTAATTGTACCTTGTTTTAATTTTTATAATAATATAATGATTATAGTTACTATGGAGTCCTGGCGTGGTGCTATGGGTTAATGTGCTGGACTGCAAAGTCAGTTTGAACCACAAGGTCAGTGGTTCAAGCTCACCAGCAGCTTCTTGGAAACCCTATACAGGGTCGCTATCAGTTGAAACCGACTCAATGGCACTTCACAACAGCAATATTTATTATAACTCACTTCATAGTTCCAATATCACAGTGGTATTGAAGTGAAAACACAAAAAATATTCTTTAAAGTTAATGCAATTATAGCATCATCTGAACCACCATCACTACCATAAATAACCACAACATTTTTTCACCTTTTGATTAAGTGACTTCAAATAAATAAAGGTAAACAAAAAGTATAATGAACTATCATGTATCCATCATTTACTGGGGCAATGATCATTCATGGCCACTCCTGTACCTTGTTCAGTCCCATCCACTCCCTCACTTGTCTATATTCTTTTGAGGCAAATCCAAAACATATTGTAGTCTGTGACTCTTAGAAAACATAATCATATAAACATTATTTCACTTAAAACATAAGTCCTTAGTATGATCAAATCTGAAATCAGCTGCTATATTTCCAATTGTCTCTTAAACATCATAAATATTATTTTACAGTTTTAAATTTTAGAATCTGGATTAAAATGAGAATTAGATTAAATACTAATACAAACACTGCAATTAGCTGATATAGGTTCCAATCTACGTTTCAATTTCTGTTTACCTTTTCTTACACCTTATTTATTAAAGTAGACTGTCCTGTAGATTATTCCCAAGGTCTAGATTTTGCTGAATGAATACTTGTCCTATAGTTTAACATCTTCCTCTGACATCTTTGTTCTTCAACACTTTAAAGAAGTATTGTGCAGCAGATTTGCCTAAAGCAATATGTTGTTTAATTAATTCAGTGTTGATGGTTGATCCTAATAAAATGAAGTCTTGGACAACTTCAATCTTTTTTTCATTTATATGTATGTTGATGATTAGCCCAATGATTGCCCAATGATGATTAGCCCATTGATTGATGTGCAAATCATAGCAAAGGCTGTGGTCTTTGATCTTCATCAATTAAGAACTTCAAGTCCTCTTCGCTTTCAGCAAGCAAGGTTGTATGCTCTGCATACCGCAGGTTGTTAATGAGTCTTCTTCTAATCCTGATGCCACATTTTACTTCATATATATGCTTCTTCATATATGAGCACTTCTCGGATTATGTGATCAGCATACAGATTGAATATGTATGGTGAAAGAATACAAAGTTGGTGCACACCTTTGCTGATTTTGAATGATTCAGTGTTCCCTTACTCTTTTCTAACAACTGCCTCTTGGTCTATCTACAGGTTCCTCATGAACACAATTAAGTATTCCGAAATATTCATTCTTTGAATACTTGTCCATAGTTTGCCATGATCCACCCAATTGAAAGCCTTTGTGTATTCAATAAAGAAGAGGTAAAAATCTTTCTGGTATTCTCTGCTTTCAGCCAAGATCCATCTGACATTAGCAATGATATCGCTTGTTCATGTCCTCAACTGAATCTGGCTTGAACCTCTGGAAGGTCTCTGTCAATGTACATTTGCAGCCGTTTTTTTAATTATCCTTAGCAAAAACTCACTTGTATGAGATATTAATAATATTGTCTGATGACTTCAATGACCAACAAGTAGTGGCATTCAATGTGTAAGTTCTTTAATAATCATTAAAATTTCAATGGAAGTTATGAGCTAAATGGGACATCTTGATGGTGCCAACAGTTAGGCACAAACAACCAACAAAAATGCTGTTGGTTCAACCCACCCTGAGGCATCTCGGAATAAAGTCTAGCAATCTGCTAATGAAAGTTCACAGCCTGGAAAGTCCTATGGAGCAGTTCTATTCTGGGGTTGTTATGGGTCAGAATCGACAGGCCAACTTATCATTGAACTGAGTAACTTTTCCCTAATTGTGCCAACATTTCTGTAAGGCACAATGTCACAAAAATTATACATTCCATAAAATGCTAACTCAGCTCTATGTATATTAATTAAATGTTAATAAACATATATTTAATGTTAATAGGGGAATGTATACTATGAAACAGCACCCAAAGTACTGTGATAGTCCACTGACAAAAATGAAAAAGGACATGATTAGTGTCACGCACAGAGAGGATTGGAATTTAAATTTTACCTTTGTGAAAGATGCAAGTATCATTACAGAAAACAGCCCAGGAGCCTGGGGTATTCATCATGGTGTGGATAGCAGGGCAGGTTGTTTTACATATGGAATATGAGCTTCTGCTGAGCAGGTAAATGACTTAACTGAGAATCTAAGTCAAAGAGACAGATGAGAAGTAGATAAAAGAAGTTAGTCTCTTTTTCCTCTAGGGTAACTGTAACGGCTGCCTAGGTTCAGCAGAGTAGTAGAATGAAGCCATAATTTGAGACTTTGTAATTATTATATGCACTGATATTTCCAATTCATAGCAACTCTATATCCGGTTTCTGAAGCTGTAAATCTCTACAGAAGCAGAATGCCTCATCATTTTCCAATTAAGTGGCTGGTGGGTTTTAACTGTTAACCTTGCAGTTAGCAGTCCAGTGCTTACCCTACAGTGACACCATGGCTCCTTTCATAACTATTTTAGTTCTGCTCTATTCAAGTATTCATATAAGGTTAATGAAAATACTGTGACTTGGGGAAGGACAATGAATAAAGAATATCACAGAAGAATTGATGCATTTGAGCTATAGTGTTGTAGGAGAATATTATATGTACCATGGATCACCAGAAGAGCAAACAAATGTGTGTTGTAAGAAGTACAGTCAGAATGATCCTTAGAAGCAAGCATGGCCAGACTTTGTCTCTCATACATTGGACACATTATTAGGAGTAACAAGTCCCTGGGAAAGGATATCATGTTTGGTAAAGCAGAGGGTTCATGAAAAACAGGAAGAACTCCAACAAGATGGATTGGCACGGTAGCAGCAGCAATGGGCTCAAGTACAGCAATGATTGTGAGGTGGACACAGGAATGGGTAGTGTTTTGTTTTGTAAAAGTGCATAACGTCATTATGAGTAGGTACCGACTCAATGGCACCTAACAACTATTTAAGTAAGTCTGATGTTTGACATCAGATTCAATTTTTTAAAATATTTTGGTGAATACATAATTTACAGAAGTAGTAGGAAACCACCTTAGAAATTAATACAACTGTGCTAAACAAGTAGTATCAATGCATAGTGAGTTAAGCATGTTTTTGGGAACTGGTCTGAGAATCTTCCCACCGCATGTTATAGTTTCTCTTCTCTCAGCATTATCACTTCATATTATCAAATAAGAAACATGTATTATTATAAATGTTGTCATTATTATTGTTGATAAGTGTCGTGGAGTTATTTCCAACTCACAGCAACCCCTGTGTAGAGGATCTGAGGAAAAGCTGGTGTGTTTGAACCGCTGATATGTTGTTAAGTGCTATTAAGTCAGTTCCAACTCTTAGCGACACTGAATAGGGTCTCCAAGAATTGGTTGGTGGGTTTGAACTGCCAAACTTGTGGTTCACATTCCAGTGCTTATCCTAGAGTGCCACACTAGGACCTCTCATTAATGATAAAAGCTGCAAATATATTCTCATTCTTTTGACACATTTGCCTTTCTGTATTAAGTGATTCTATAGCCGTATGTGTGAACACCGTTTTGCGTAAGGACCTAAGAAGTGTCTATAAATAATATTAGATAATATTCGTCCTCAAAATGTCTGTATTCCTCAACCTTCACTTCATTAAGGTTTCTGCTCAAGTATCACCTTATCTGATAGGCCTTATCTGACCATACAACATAAAATAGCATGCCTCTCTTGTTATACTTTATCCCAAGCAATCTGTGAACATAAATGGCAAAAATAGATACTTAATATTTCTTTCAGTTAAACTTGAACAACAGGAAATGGCATAGTACCAATAATTCTATCATAAAATATTAGCCTTCTGGTGTGGCACTGTGAATCAGCACTGGATTGTGAACCACAAGGTTAGCAGTTCAAACCCACCAGCTGTTCCTTGGAAAACCCTACACAGGATAGCAATGATACAAAACAACAACAACAACAACAACAAAAACATATAACATTAAATTATAACTGCTTCTATAAAATTGGGTTTCACTCACAGCTACCTTAATAGTAATCATATCCGTTGCAAGTCCTTATAAAATAGTGCAAGAATAAAGAAGCAAATATTATATTGCTGTTGATATTATTAGATATCATTGAGGAAAATCCAATTATCAGCAATCTGGTATAAAACAAAATGAAAAACTGCCTGACCCTGTGCCACCTCACAATTGGTGCTGTGTTTGATCCCATTGTTGTAGGTAATGCATCAATCTATCTTAACGAGGGTCTTCCTCTTTTTTCAATAACCGTATACTGTGGGTTCCACCACTCATCTGTCAGTTTATTGTACTGTGGTGGCTTGTCAGTTGCTGTGATTCTGAAAGCTATGCCCAGGGTATTTTAAATACCAGCAGGGTCACCCATGGTGGACAGGTTTCAGATGAGATTCCATACGAAGACAGACTAGGAATAAGGAGTGACGAACTTATTTGGGATATTTCGTCACTGAAAACCTTATGGATAGCAGAGAAACACTGTCAGTTATATATAGTGCTTGAAAATGAGCCCCTCAGGTTGGAAGGCACTCAAAATGTGACTGAGGAAGAGCTGCCTCCTCAGAATAGAGTTGACCACGATGGCGCGACTGGATTAAAGCCCGTGAGACATTCATTTACTGATGGGGCACAACTCAAAATGAAGAGACACAGCTGTAAACATCCACGGAAAATTGGAACATGGAATATATGAAGTATGAATCTTAGAAAATTGGAAGTTGTCAAAAATAAAGGGAATGAATAAACATCAATATTTTAGCCATTAGTGAGCTGAAATGGACTGGTATTGGCCATTTTGAATCTGACAACCACATGGTTTACTAAGCCAGGAATGACAAATTGAAAAGGAATGGTGTTGTCAAAAAGAATATCCAGATCAGTCATGAAGTACAACGCTGTCTGTGATAGGATAATATCCATGCACCTACAGGGAAGCCCAGTTAATACCACTATTATTTAAATGTACACACCAACAACTAGAGGCAGTGAGGATGAAAGAGAAGAATTCTACCAACTTTTTCAATCTGACATTGACTAAACATGAGATCAAGATGTATTGATCATTATTGGCGATTAGAATGCAAAGGTTGGGAGCAAAGAGAAAGGATCAGTAGTTGGAAAATATGGCCTTGGTGATAGAAATGATGCTGGAGAACTCATGATAGAATTCTGCAAAACCAGTGATTTGTTCATTTCAAATACCTTCTTTAGACAGCATAAGACATGACTATACACATGGACCTCACCAGGTGGAATACATAGAAACCAAAATAACTACATCTGCAGAAAAAGACGATGGAAAAGCTCTATCTCATCAGTCAAAAGAAGGTCAGGGGCAGACTGTGGAAAAGACCATCAACTGCTTATATGCAAATTCAAACTGAAGCTAAAGAAAATGAAAACAAGTCCACGAGAGCCAAAATAATACCTTGAATATATCCCGCCTGAATTTAGAGACCATCTGAAGAAGAGATTTGATACATTAAACACTAAAGACTGAAGACCAGAAGAATTGTCTTCAAGAACATCATACATGAAGAAAGCAAAAAGTCATTAAGAAGACAAGAAAGAAGGAAAATGTCAAAATGGATGTGAGAAGAGACACTTAAACTTGCTCTCCAGCATAGAGATGTTAAAGCAAATGGAAGAAATTATGAGTTACAAGAACTGAACAGAAAATTTAAAAGATCAACTCGAGAAGATAAAGCCAAATATTACAAAAAAATTTGCAAAGATCTGGAGTCAGAAAACCAAAAAGGAAGAACACGCTCAGCATTTCTCATGTTGGGAAAACTGAAGAAAAAATTCAAGCCTTGACTTTCGTTATTGAAAGATTCTCTGGGCAAATTATTCAATGGTGCAGAAAACATCAAGAGAAGATGGAAGGAATATACAGAGTCACTGTACAATAAGGAATTGGTTAATGTTTAACCATTTCAAGAGGTAGCATAAGATCAAGAGCGAATGATATTGAAGGAGGAGTTCCAGGTACATTGAAGGAATTGGCAAAGAATAAGTCACGAGGAATTCATGAGATAAAAACTGAAACCTTTCGAGAAAGTGAGGTGGTACAGGAGGCACTCACTCATCTCTGCCAAGAAATCTGAAAGATAACTATCTGGCTGACTGATTGGAAGAGAACCATATTTGTGCCCATTCCAAAGAGAGGTGACCCAACAGAATGTAGAATTCATCAGACAATCTCTTTGATATCCCATGCAAGTTAAGTTTTACTAAAGGTAATACAGAAACGGTTGCAAACATACATTGACAGAGAACTTCCAGAGGTTCAAGCTGGATTCAGAAGAGACCGTAGAAAGAGAGATATCATCGCTGATGTCCAATGGATCTTGGCTGAAAGCAGAGGATATCAGAAAGATGTTCACATGTACTTTATTGATTATGCAAAGGCATTCGATTGTGTGGATCATGACAAGCTATGGACAACATTGCAAAGTATTAGGAATCTGTACCTAGATCAAGAGGCAGTTGTTTGAACAGAATATGGGAACACTGAATGGTTTTAAATTAAGAAAGGTGTATGACAGGGTTGTATTTTTCACCATACTTATTCAACCTGTATGCTGAGCAAATAATCCGAGAAGCTGAGTTATATGAAGAAAAGCATGGCATCAGAATTGGAGGAAGACACATTAATAACCTGTGATATGCAGATGATACAACCTTGCTTACTGAAAATAAAGAGGACTTAAAACATTTACTGATGAAGAACAAAGAGCACAGCCTTCGATATAGATTACATCTCAATTTAAAGGAAACAAAAATCCTCACCATTGGATCAATAAATAACATTCTTATCAGCTGAGAAAAGATTGAAGTTGTCAAGGACTTCATTCTTCTTGGATCAACTACCAACACTCACAGAAGCAGCAATCAAGAAATCACACGACCTATTGCATTAAGCAAATGTGCTGGACAAGACCTTTTTAAAGTGTTGAAGAGTAGAAATTTCAGCTTGAGGACTAATGTGCTCCTGACCCAAGCCATGGTATTTTTAATAAAGTCATGTGCATGTGAAAGGTGGACAGTAAATCAGGAAGAACACAGAAGAATTGACGCATTTGAGTTATGGTGTTGGATGAGAATATTGAAAGTGCCATGGGCTGCCAAAAGAACAAACAGATCTTTGTTGGAAGAAGTGCAGCCAGATTGCTACTTGGAGGCCTCGATGGTCAAACTTCATCTTTCATACCTCGGACATATTGTCAGGAGGGACCAGTCACTGGAGAAGGATATTATGTTTGGTAGGGTGGAGGGTCAGAGAAAAAGAGGAAGACCCCCATTGAGATGGACTGGCCAGGTGGCAGCATCAATGGACTCAAGTATGGCAACAATAGTGAGGTTGGCCCAGGATTTGGCAGTTTCGTTCTGCTGTGCATAGGGTCGCTATGAGTCGGTACTGACTTGATGGTACCTAACAACAACATACTCTGGGGGTTAATGTGCCAGACTTCAAAGACATTTGAATTGCAAGGTCAGCGGTCCATACTCACCAGCTGCTCCTCAGAAACCTTGTACAAGATCGCTATGAGTCAGAACCAACTCAACAGTCCTTAACAACAACTACATGCTTTACTAAGCAAGATGGCCTTCTGTAGGGACTGGTCTCTTTTGATAACATGTTCAAAATATGTAAGTAAATCCAACCATCCTGGCTTCTAAGGACCACTCCCTAGAACATACTTAACACATAATTCTTCATTCTTATTGCAATCCATGGTATATTCAATATTCTTTGTTTGCACCACAATTCAAATGTATTAATTTGATTGTACATAGTACAATCTTAAACCTCCTAAAAAACATTACTATGTATAAGCCTAGTGTGGTGCTGTGGATTAATGCACTGAACCACAAAGTTGGTTTGAACTGCAAGATTGGCAGTTTAAGCTTCCCAGCTGCTCCGTGGAAACCCTATACAGGGTTGATATGGGGCAGAACGGACTCAACGGCACTTAACAGCAACAAAAATATATATAAGCCTCTTACTTCACACATTGTGTCATTCCATCTCACTGAAGAAGGTCTTATTTTTTTATTGACCCTCTACTTTATAAAATAATATTTTTCCCCAGGGCCTAGTCTCTACTGATTGTTATTGCTATCTTCAGGTGTCATCAAGTCAGCTCCAACTCAAAGCAACCCTATACGTAACAGAACAAAACAACACCTGGTCATGTGCCATCTCACAATAGTTGTTTTTCTTGAGTCCACTGCTGCTGCTACTCTGCCAGCTCATCTTGTTGGGGTCTTCCTCTTTTTTGCTAACAGTCTACTTTACCAAAAATAATGTCCTTCTCCAGGGACTAGTCTCTCTGACAATATGTATGAAGTATGAGAGACGAAGTCTGGCCATCCTGGCTTCTAAGGAGCATACTGGCTGTACTTCTTACAACAGAGATTTGTTTGTTCTTCTGACAGTCCATGGTACTTGCAATATTCTTTCAATATTAGTTCTAATGCCATAACTTAAATGCATCAATTACTCTACAGTTACCCTTATTCACTGTCTAACTTTCAAATGCACATGAGTCTACTGAAAATATTATAACTTGGATTAGGTGCACATTAGTCCTTAAACTGACATCTTTGCACTTAACACCTTAAAGATGTCTTGTGCAGATTAGCTTAGTGTTACAAATACATCATTTGATTTCTTAACTGCTGTTTCCACGAGTGTTGTTTATGGATAGAAACAAAATAAAGTCCTCGACAATACCAATCTCATCTTTATTTTTCATGATATTTTTTATTGGTCTGGCTGTGAGGGTTTGTTGTTTTCTTTACATTGAGGTACAATCCATCTGCAGTCTGTGGTCTTTGATCGTCATCAGTATGTATTTTAAGTCTTCTTCACTTTCAGCCAGCAAGATTGCATCATCTGCATACAGCAGGTTTTTGAGTCTTCCTCCAAGCCTCAAATCACATTCTTCTTCATATAATCCAGCTTCTCCTATTATTTGCTCATACAGATTGAATAAGTATGGTGATAGAATACAGCCCTGGCACACACCTTTCCTGATTTTAAACCATTCACTCACTATTCCCTTGTTCTGTTCTAATAACTGCCTTTGTCTACGTACAGGCTCATCATGAACACAATCTAATGTTCTGGAATACCCATTCTTTACCATGTTATCCACGTAGTCAAAAGTCTTTGCATAGTAAATAAAGCTAAAGTAAACATCTTTTTGGTATTCTCTGCTTTCTGTCAAGATCCATGTGAGATCGGCAATGACAACTCTAGTTCCATATCCTCTTCTGAATTCATCTTGAGTTTCTGACAGTTCCCTTTCAACATACTACAGCAGCACTTCTAATTATTTTCAACAAAATTTTACTTCCATGTGTTATTAGTGACTTTGATTATTTCAATTTGTATTCGGTCAATTCATAAAGCCTTGTTTATGGCCAACACCTTCAATGAAACTTGGACTTCTTCCTTCAGTACCATTGGTCCTTGATCATATGTTATCTATTGAAATGGTTGAATAGCGATTTTTCTTTGGGGGGGGGGCGCTACAATGACTTTGTGTATACCTTCCATCTTCTTTTGGTGCTTTCTGCATCATTCAATATTTTGCCCACAAAATCCTTCAATGTTGCAATTTGAGGCTCAGATTTTTTTCTTCAGTTCTTTCGGCTTGAGAACTACTGAACATTTGGGTTTTCTAACTCCAGGTCTTTGCACATCTCTACTTATAATATGTGGGAAGTAAATGAGCTGAGTACATAAGGAGTGTTTTGGCTGTACTTCTTAAAACACAGCTTTGTTCATGTTTCTGGATGACCATAGTAATTGAATATTCTTTGCCACCTCCATAAATCAAAGGCATCAATTCTCTATCAGTCTTCCATACTCATTACCCAGTTTTAGCATGCATATGAGAAAACAGAAAATAACATGGCTTGAGTCTGATGAACCTTAGTCCTCAAAATGGCATCGGATTTTCACAACTTTACAAAGGTCTTTTCAGCAGACAGAGTAATATGTCATTTGATATTCTGACTGATGTATCCATTAGCATTGATTACGTCTCCATGAGATATCTTTGATATCTCAAGAAAGTAAAGTTTTGCTAAAGGTAATACAGAAACGGCTACAATCATACATTGGCAGAAAACTTCCAGATGTTCAAGCTGGATTCAGAAGAGGCCATGGAACGAGATATATCATTGCTGATGTACGATGGATCTTGGCTGAAAGCAGAGAATATCAGAAGGATGTTTACCTATGCTTTATTGACTACACAAAGGCTTTCAATTGTGTGGATTATGACAAGCTATGGACAGCAATGAGAAGTATGAGTATTCCAGAACACTTAATTGTACTGAGAAATCTGTACCTAGACCAAGAAGCAGTTGTTCGAACAGAGCATGGGAACACTGAATGTTTTAAAATTGGGAAAAGTGTGTGACAAGGTTGTATTCTTTCACCATACTTATTCAATCTGTATGCTGAGCAAATAATACGAGAAGCTGGGTTCTATGAAGAAAAACGTGGCGTCAGGATTGGAGGAAGACTCATTAACAACCTGCGATATGTAGATGATACAACCTTGCTTGATGAAAGTGAAGAAAACTTGAAACATTTACTTATGAAGATCAAAGAGCACAGCCTTCGGTATGGATTGCATCTCAATGTCAAGAAAACAAAAATCCTCACCACTGGACCAATAAACAACATTCTTATCAATGGAGAAAAGATTGAAGTTGTCAAGGACTTCATTCTTCTTGGATCAACTATCAACACTCGCGGAAGCAGCAGTCAAGAGATCAGAGGACGTATTGCATTGGGCAAGTCTGCTGCACAGGAACTTTTTGAAGTATTGAAGAGCAGAGATGTCAGCTTGAGGACTAAGGTGCGCCTGACCCAAGCCATGGTATTTTCAATAACCTCATATGGATGTGAAAGCTGGACAGTGAATAAGGAAGATCATAGAAGAACTGATGCCTTTGAGTTGTGGTGTTGGAGGAGAATACTGAAAGTGCCATGGACTGCCAAAAGAACCAACAGATCTGTTTTGGAAGAAGTGCAGCCAGAGTGCTCCTTGGAGGCCAAGATGGCTAAGCTTCGTCTCTCATATTTTGGACATATTGTTCAGAGGGAACAGTCGCTGGAGAAGGATGTCATGCTGGGTAAGGTGGAGGGTCAGGGAAAAAGAGGAAGACCCCTAACGAGATGGATTGGCCAGGTGGCATCATTGATGGACTCAAGTGTGGCAGCCATAGTGAGGTTGGCCCAGGATCAGACATTGTTTCATTCTGCTGTGCATGGGGTCGCTATGAGTCGGTTCTGACTTGATGGCACCTGACAACAACAACAACATCTCAATGAAGATGAAATCCTTGAGAAATTCAATATTTCATTTGTTTATTGTGATGTTTTAAATTATTGATAACTATGTAGCATAGTGGTTACGAATCAGGCTGCGAACCTTAAGGCCAGCAGTTCGAAACTACCAGCCGCTCCGTGGGAGAAAGAGGAGGCGTTCTGCTCCTGTAAAAATTCACAGCCTCAGAAACCCTGTACATGATCACTATGGGTCGGAACCAACTCGACGGCACTTAACAACAACAATAACATATATCACTAAGGAGCACTGGTAGCATAGTGGTTACGAGTTGGGCTACCAACCTCAAGGTCAGCAGTTCAAAAGTACCAGCAGTTCCGTGGGAGAAAGATGAGGCGTTCTGCTCCCGTAAAGATTTACAGCCTTTGAAACCCTGTGCAAGGTCACTATGAGTCGGAACCAACTCCACGATACTTAACAACAACACATATCACTATGTAGCTCCTTAGAATGCTCCAAAGAAGCCAGGATGGTGAGAATTCATCTCTCACATTATCAGGAGGGACATGTCCCTAAAGAAAGACAATATGCTACATAAAACTAGGATCAACAAAAAAAAAAAGGAAGAGTCCTAATGAGATGGACTGGCACAGTGGTAGTAGCAATGGGCTAGAGCTTAACAATGAATGTGAGGATGGCGCAGGGTCAGGCAGTGTTTAGTTCGGTTGTACGTAGGGTTACTATGAATCGGAGTCCACATGATGGTACTTAACAACAACACATCAATAAGACTCTTGGTAGAATAAGCACTGGACTGATAACTGCAAGGTTGGCTGTTCAAAGCCACCAGCCACTCCTTGGAAACCATATGTTGTTGTTAGGTGCCATGGAGTCAGCACCGACTCATAGTGACCTTATGCACAGCAGAATGAAACACTGCCTGATCCTGGGCCAACATTCTCCTCCAACACCATAACTCAAAAGCATCAATTCTTCTATACTCTTCCTTATTCACTGCTCAGCTTTTGCATGCATATGAGGTTACTAAAGATATCATGGCTTGGGTAAGGTGCACCTTAGTCTTCAAGCTGACATCTTTGCTCTTCAACATTTTAAAAAAGGTCTTGTGCAGCAGATTTGCCTAATGAAATACATCGTCTGATTTCTTGAATGCTGCTTCCATGAGTGTTGATAGTTGATCCAAGAAGAACGAAGTCCTTGACAACTTCAATCTTTTCTCCATTGATAAGAATGTTGTTTATTGGTCCAGTGGTGAGGTTTTTTGTTTTCTTTACATTGAGATTTAAAACCATATACAATGTCACTATTTGTCAGAGTCCACTGGATGACACTTACTACAACAACAACATACCAATAAATTTTTTTTTTTTAGTTCTTGTTAACATTGTTAGGTTCCATCAGGTTGGCTCTGACACATAGCAACCCTATGTACAACAGAACAAAAACTACCCAATCCTGCATCATCCTCACAATTCTTAAGTTTGAGCCCACTATTGCCTGCTATTGTGCCAATATACCTTGTTGCACGATCATCCTCTTTTTCGCTGAACTTCCACTTTCCTAAGTACGATGTCCTTATCCAAAGATTGGTTTCTCCTGACAACATATTCAAATTACAAGCGATAAAGTTTTGTGATCCTTGCTTCTAAGGTGCATTATGGCTGTACTTCTTCCAAGACACAGTTGTTCTTCTGTTAGACCATGGTAAAATCAGTATTCTTTGCCAACACCATAATTCAAATGCATCAATTCTTCTCTAGACTTACTTATTCATTGTCTAACTTTCACATGCATATGACGCAATTGAAAACATCATGGTCAGGCGCACTTTAGTCCTTAAACTAATATATTTGTTCTGAAACACTTTAGAAGGGTCTTTTGCAGTAAAATTGCCTAATAGAATACATCCTTACATTATTTGTCTGCTGGCTTCAAGAATGTGGAAGCAAGCAAATTGAAGTCTTTGACAATGTCAAACTTTTGGCACTGTAGCATCAGCACTGGACTGTGAAGGTCGGCAGTTCAAATCTACCAGCTGCTCCTCAGAAACCCTATACAGGGTCATTGTGAGTCAGAACTGATTTGATGATACTAAATAACAACAAATTACGATGTGATTTACTGGTCTAGTTGTGATGATTCTTTTTTTCTTTAAATTGTGGTGCAATTCATACTCAAGACTGTAGTCTTTGATCATCATTAAATATTGTAAGTACTCTTCACTTTCAGAAAGCAAGGCTGTGCCTTCTGCATATCACAAATTGTTAATGACTGTTTCTCCAAACCTGATGTCATGTTCTTCATCAAATAACAGAGCCTCTCAGATTATTTGTTGAGCATAAAGCCTGAATAAGTATGGTGAAAGGATACAGCATTGATGCACCTCTTTCTAGATTGCAAACTATTCAGTATCCCTTGTTTTGTGGGAATGACTGTCTCCTGGTCTATATACAGGTTTCTCATGAGCTCAATTAAGTGTGCTGGAATACCTGTTGTTTGCAATGTTATCCATAGATTGTTATGAACCATAAAGTCAACTGTTTTTGCATAGTTAATAAAGCACAAGTAATATCTTTCCAGTATTCTCGGCTTTCAGCCAGGATCCATTTGTCATCAGCAGTGCTATATCCCTTGTTCTATGTCCTCTTCTAAATTCGATTTAAATTTCTGGCAGTGCCCTGTCAATGTATTGCTGCAATCAGTTTTGAATTATCTTCAGCAAAATTTAACATGCATGCATTATTAATGTTTTTGTGCAATGATTTTTGCATTCCACTGGGTCACCTTTTTTTGAAATAGACACAGATATGGATCCAATAGACTGGCCAGGTATTTGTTTTCTCAGCATAAATTGAGTGAGAAACTCCAGCGCTGGATCAATTTGTTGAAAGGTTTAAATTTGTATTCCATTAATTCCTGGAGCCTTGTTTTTCGCCAATGCCTTCAGAGCAGCTTGGACTTCTCTTCCTTCAACATCAGTTCTTGATCATATGGTACCTCTTGAAATGACTAAGCATTGACCAATTCTTTTTGGTACAGTGACTCTGTGTCTTTCCATCATTTTTTGATGTTTCCTATGTCATTCACTGTCTTACCCACAGAACTTTCAATATAGCAATATGAGGCTTACTTTGTTCTTCAGTTCTTTCAGCATGAGAAATGCTGAGCATGTTTTTCTATTTGAGTTTCTTAACTTCAGGTCTTTACAAACTTCATTATAATATCTGACTTTGTTTTTCAAACTTTCCTTTGAAATTTTCTATTCGTCAAATTTACATCATCATTCCTTCCAGTCACTTTTGCTTTTGTATGCTCAAGAGCAAGTTTCAGTGTTTCTTCTGGCATCTATTTTGGTCTTTTCTTTCTTTCCTGTTTTTTACTGATTTTTTTTGCTTTCCTCTTATATGATGTCCTTGATGTCATCCCACCACTCTTCTGGTCTTTGGTCATTGGTGTCTACTGCATCAAATCTGTTCTTAAGATTATCTCTAAATTCAGGTGGGAGACATTCAAGGTCATATTTTGGCTCTAGTGAATTGTTTTCATTTTCTTCAGCTTCAGCCTAAACTTGCATATGAGTAATGATGGTCTGTTTCACAGTCAGTCAGTGGCCTTGTTTTGGCTGATGACATTGAGCTTCTCCATTATCTCTTCCAGTAACTGATAAACTCCTTGGGAGCATGAATTATCTGACTTTTTCTGCTATATGCACCCCCAGCACTTTAAATAATTCTATTTAAGAACAGTTTTTGAGTTTATAAATGACTTAAGTATGTGGGTAAAGAGACTAGTATATTTCCAAGAATTATATTTATTTTTATGAGTGAATGATACTTTGTAAGAAGAAAAAAAATAATAACTCTCTTTATATAACTAAATAACTCACGGGTGTTGTTGTTGTTGCTGTTGTATAGTGCTGTCAAGTCAATTCTAACCCATAGCAACCCTGTATAGGGTTTCCAAGGAGTAGCTGGTGAGCTTGAATGACTGATCTTGCAGTTCAAATGGCTTTGCAGTCTGACGCATTAACCCACAGAGCTACACTAGGACTCTTGGGTATAACCTTCCAAATGCTACATGAAAATAGCAAGGAATCACATGTAACCTATCTAATGACACAGGGAAATTGGAAAGAAAAGAAAAAGGAGAGCAAGGAGGCCAGGGCTCAGGAAAAAGAAAGGGTCGATTTGAAAGGAGGCTATGAATGACAGTAGATTGTGGACCAAGCCTAGCAAATGGTGACCTTTGGCTAAAATTTAATAAGATTTCACAGTTTATATGATTGACAAAAACATAAGAAAAATAAACAAAATTGTCTTTTTATAAATTATTTACTGTAAGAGCCTTATGAAGTTATAGAATCAGTAATATCATATAGTCTAGGTCTATTACAAAAAGCCTCAAAGAAATTATGCTTATAGCACATCCTGAAGATCACCTGACCAGTAATAAGAAAACAAAAAGTTTCCAAAGTTTCAGTATACATCTGGTTTTTTATTTTGTTCAGCAAAGTTAACTTTAAAACTAACATGAAAGATTTGCTCTAATACACTTCAGACTAAGATGGTGAAAATTAAAAACAGCATTTTAACCATACAGCTTTAAAACACATAAAAAGGCAAAAAATTTATTTTTGAAATTATGCTTGCCTTTTGCATGCATAAGGAAATCATAGGTGTAATGAGTTCATAAAAATGCCATCTTCCGTAAGTCGGGATATATTCTTCACAAGGAAACAAGAAATCAGAACACTGTAAAGTCTTAGTGATGGTCATTGTCCTGAAGCCCTCTATTTGACAGAGCACTAACTTCTAGAGGCTTAATGCCGTTCCAGCCACAGATGCAAAGTTGGAGCCAGAATCATTTTCAAATAACCTCTATCACTGTACAATTAAAGGAGATACTTTTGTATATTCAACACAAGGGACACTAAGGCCAGACACTGGTTATCTATTTCTACTGAGAATAAAGAAGAAGAAGTAAATAAATTCACTTCTCTATATCCAAAGAAATATATTTCCACTCACGTCCCTGGGTAGCGCAAAGAATTAAGCTCTTTAATACTAGCCAAAACTTGGACTGTTTGAAGCTACAGAAACATGCCTCAGAAGATTGAACTGCTATGAAGCAGTTCTGTTCTGCACAAACAGGGGTCACCAGGATTCAGAATTCAGTCGAGAGCAACAAACAACACAATTTTCACTCACTCACCCGAAGGCAAGGAAGGGTAAAAGTGAACACATAAGAAAAGTACATGAACAGAAGGATATGAGGAGTTCCATGAACCTCAATGCCCTTTCAGGAAAAGACACTAAATAAATAAAAAGTTAATTCTGACAATACAACCATCTGTTCAATTCAATGCAATAGATTCAATGCCCAAACCAAAATACATTTACTGACTGCCTACCATGTGCTAAGCAGATGTAATCCAATTGACAGTCAGCCTTTATTTTTGTTTGATTGCTTAGTTAGCCATTAGAAGGGAGTCAAATATTACATACATTATTAATCCAAACATACTCAATTTCTGTATCAAAATGCAGCCAAGAATTTTCTCTAAAATAGGAAAATTGTAAGCACTAAAAATTGGAATTTTAATATTAAAAACAAAACAAAACAAAAAACCTTAAATGCTCAAAACTACAAGACAGCTAGAAAATAAGAAGGAAAAGGAATGGTGACGACATATCCACAAATTCCCAACATAACCCAGGCATTTGTAATATATGCTCCCCGGCAGAGTTTCAGGGTCATTTCAAACATGACCTATTCAGGTAAAAGGAAAGCACTGAAATTCTATACAGCCATATGACACAGAATCACTAAGAAACAGGAAAATATGCATGCAAAAAATGATAGACGATTACATTCATTTTTAAATGTACATAAAATAGTTGATTCTAACAATTTTTCTAAAAGAAATTTCATAGGCTTAAATATTCAGTTACAATGCAAAATATTTATTCTTAATGTATTTGACTGCCAAGCACAACTAGATTTCAACTTAGGTTTAACTACAAACCCACTGCCAGAGTTGATTCTGACTTCTAGTGACCCTACAGGACAGAATAGAACTTCTCCATAGGGCTTTCTAGGCTGTAAATCTTCATGGAGGCAGAATGCCTCATCTTTCTCCTATAGAACAGCTGCTAGGTTCAAACCACCAACCTTTCAGACAGCAGTCTAATGCTTAATCCACTGTGCTACCAAGCTTCCATAGTTTAGATTTATTGTTGTTGTTAAATGTTGTCAAGTCCATTCTGAGTCACTGCAACCCTGTATAAGGTTTCTGAGGAGGAGCGGATGGTGGGTTTGAAATATCAACCTTGCAGTTAGCAGTCTAGTGCTTATCCTACAGCACTATATCATGTTCAGTTAGGAATCATTTAAAAGTGGGAAAAATGACAAATGTTGCTGAAATCAACATGAAGAAAGAAATATAGTGTTCAATGAAAGAAACAAAATCCACTGACAGAAAGACATACCTGTGTGAAAAACACTGAAAGAGCAAACGCTCAGAGTGAGGAACTACAAACAGATCACTACAGCTTGGGGAGAGGAAACCCCCTTAAAATGACCTTCAAACGACTCCTCACCAGTGTGAACGTTCTCCTGGTGTCTTCTCAGAGCATCCTTGCTCTTTAGTCTCTTTCCACAGCTGTCAGCCTTGCACACGAACCGGGTGTCCCCCCGGCAAGTCTCTCTGTGCTGCTCAAAACTACAAGACAGCCAGGAAAGAGAATCAGGGGAAAGGAAAGGTGAAGACATATCTACAAATTTCCAACATCACAACAGACTTGTAATATATGCTCCCTAATAGAGTTTCAGGTTCATTTCATGCATTACCTATGCAGATAAAAAGGAAAGCACTGCAATTCTATAGCCAAAAGTTACTGAATCACTAAGAAGCATGAAAGTGTGCATGCAAAAAACCATATACATTTATATAAAAATAATCTGACACGCAGACACAAAACCTCGATGCTGAACTGAAGGAGCAATTGCAAACAGAGCACTGAAAACTCCGTGAAGAATCCTTCAGACTGCTTTTCGCTGTGCACTGAAGAACACTGAGGAGAAATACAAAACAAAATACCAAAAACTGGAAGTCTTAGATAAACACACAACAATATATCATTTTGAATAAAGTCATGCTTGTCATCTCTTTTCCATCTGTCTTTTGCCTTTTTAAGTTTTTTGTACTACCTTATTAAATTATAGACCCTGAGTCAGCAAAATTACTCTTCAGTAAGATTGTTGTTGTTAAGTGCCTTTGAGTAGGTTCTGACTCATAATGATTCTACATAGGGCTTCTGAGGAGCAGCTGGTGAGTTCAAACTTACCTTGACGTCGAGTGCTTATGCTATTGTGCCACATCACTAGATGAAATAAAAGGCAATAAGAATTCAATGTCAAAGCAAATTTATTGTGTTTTAAAATATATGCTCCTTCCTTACTGTATTTTTTTAATCACCTGCAGTAGAATCTCCAAATATTTTTCAAGTTAAATTTTGCATCTAAAATTTTATAAGCAACAGTCAACATATGTGGGAATAGTCTTAATATGAAATATAGCGTATTTCAGAATTTGGCTTCATTGAAGCAAAAAAGGACCATTACCTTTCTGTTAAAAGGCTCCTACTCATATGCAAGATAGTTATGTGAACATCTATAAAAATTATAACTTACAAACCTACTTCCTCATTTCTAATAAAATGATTCTGAAAGATACTTAAATAAAAGGATCATTTTATATGCTATCAATATAAATAGCCCAAAGTCCTGGTGGCATCATAGCTAAGCACCCAGCTGACCATATTTTAAACCCACTAGCTTCTTTGTAGGAGAAAGATGTTGCAGTCTGCTTCCTTACAAGTTATAGCCTTGAAACCCTATGGGCAGTTCTTTGTATTACAAGGTGGCCATAAGTCAGAATCAATTCAATGGCATTGATAAGGTGTGCAGAGCGAAGTATAGAGAATCAAGTTATTCATCTTACTGTCATTTCCTTACATCTATCCATCTTCAAATTATTCTTCCAAATTGCTGTTACATAAGTAACACTCCTTAAAATGTTCATGTATTTTAATAATCCAAATTAATCCATTTCTTGAACCTTCTTTTTAACCAATGATACCTACTATAGACAACTGGAACTGAAAGTCTCACTTCAAAGCACTAGTCAATTTATACATATCTGAATTTCAGATTAGGATAATAATGAGCTTAATATTTAAGAACAAGTTATCAAATGTATAAAGACCAGTTAGCATAAATCATGTTTACTTGTTAATTTTCATAATCAGAATATTTCAATAAGAACCATATTATACTAAGACAAGTTAATGACAATGGCAATGTAAAATAATGAATCTTTGTTTTTGTCTCTCATACACACACACATACATCCAAGTTAGATACTATGGGAGAAACCATAAGTTAGAAACTGTAGGATAAACCAATTGGAATAGGTAAGGCATTAGTTTATAATCTTAAAGATATTCATTAATATACGCACTGTCTTTGCAAAGCCTGCTTCACCGGGAATTTCTTTTCACAGTTCTTGCACTTAAATTCTTTCTCCTCTGTGGGCTTCTGATGCAATGTCTGAAGATGTTCAGCAAGAATTTCCTCACTGGTAAAACTTGATTCACATTGGGGACAGGCATAATCTTCTTTACAGCCAAGATGATCTGAACATTTATAATGAAGTATATTTATAAGAAAAAAATTCAGAGCCAATAACTGTATCTTTTCTCCTCATTTAAAAATTACTACTCTGTTTAATGGTACTACATTAGTAAATTCTTATTATCTATATGAATATTTATAGTGTTGCCCAGGAAAAAATAACAGAAACTGTTGATGGATGACAAGGATTACTTATAAATCATTTCACTTGTTTTTAACCAAATTAAAAAAGAATGCAATTCAAGTTTTTTATTTATTCTAAGTGTCAACTTTTCAGATAAAAGAATTGTACAAATGTTGAATTGGAAAACAAGGTAATCTAAAATCAGTCATCTCAAGCTTACTTGAAGAAAATTTTAATTGAAACAAACTATGGTGAATACCAAGGAGAATATAGGCTATATGGGAAAAAAAAAAAAAAAATACTGAGATCATAGAAAGAGTGATGCAAAAATAAAAAATGATAAAATTATGGAAGAAACTAGGAGGACTATAAGAATTAAATTGCCACAGAGGTAAATACTGCTATGTACACAATCCTGCAATAACAATAATTTATAAGCAGACGAATGAGTAGACATGAACAATGTGGAAGAAAGAATGGGAGTATACTCACAGATATCTATATGTGTTTGACAGAGGACATTTACTGTACTTATATACATGAATGTGGTGGAACATACAGTGGGCATATTTATGAAAATTTCTTAGACATAGCCAAATACCTTAAGGAAATGAGTTACTGGACCTGAGGGTTAGAACATAGTCTAGGAGGATATAAAGATCAGCTGACATAACATAGTCCACAAAGACAATGTTCTACATCCTACTTTGGTGAGTAGTGACTGGGATCATAAAAGCTCAAGATCAGCCAACTATTTATCTTTCGCTGCCCAGAGGGGCAAGAAAAGAGCTGAAATATCAATGGCACATACAAACAATGAATCCAACAGACTTAAAAAAACAAAACAACAAAATCACTGAGTCAATTTTGACTAATAGCAACTCTCTGTAGGGTTTCTGAGGCCGTAAATCTTTATCTTTGCAGAAAAATGTCTCTTTCTCTCACAGAGCAGAATTAAATGCTGTCCAGCTACCACTACCAACTACACTAAAAGGGATCACATTAGAAAGTCCTGTATAGAATGGGAGAAAAATATGATACAGAGCTAAAAATCATTAGAAAAAAAAAAAAAGACTAGGCTTACTAGTAAGATAGAGACTAGTGGGACCCCTGAGATAGCCTTTAGTCACCTTTTAGGTCAGAAATGAGCCCCATTGCTCAATTTTCAGTTAAACAATAGACAAATCTATATAGGGTAAGCACTGGACTACTAGCCACAATGTTGACAGTTCAAATCCACCAGCCACTCTTTGGAAACCCTACACAGGGTCACCATGAGTCAGAACCAATTTCACAGCTCTTAACAATAAAGTAAGGGGAAAAATAGCACTAGTAAGATATGTATACCTTAGAAAAATCAACCATTTCAGACACAAAGGACAGCTTTTACCCAAAGGCAAAAATCAGAAGGGTTAGAAAAGGAGGAATGGAAACAGGAAACATAAGAAGGAAATACGGTAAGTGATTTAACACTGAAGGGATTGCAATGAATGAAAGGAAACAAAATGTTATGAATTGTTGAATGAAAAACTTATCTGCTCCGTAAACCTTCACCAAATTCATACCAAAAAATTAAAAAAACAAAAATAAAATGAGTACTTATTTGTAAGCCTCCACTCTCTCTAGCATTTAGGAATCCCATATGGATTTACATGATTTTCTCCTAATTTCTCAAAGTGTGCTATTTTAGTTATATATTTTCTTGTGAATGTGCTATACTGTAAACCCATTTTAACTGAAAAGTCAGCGGTTCAAGCTCACCAGCTGCTCCTTCGAAACCCTATACAAGATCGCTATGAGTCAGAACCGACTCGAAGGCATTTCACAACAACAACAACATAACAAAATTAAGAAAATCTAGGAAGTGCAGAAAATATAAAAGAAAATAAGTATCACCTATATTACTCAATTATAAGGTGATCATCATAGCAATATACTTCCAAATTTGACTTGTCTTTTGTGCATGCATGTTTTATGCATCTCTAGAAATTGCTACATTTATGATCATACTTTATACGCATCTTTAGATTTTGTCTTTTTGTCCATTAAACATTTTCTCAAGTCATGTTGGCTTTTTTTTTTGTTCTTGTTTAATGAGATATCATGAGTTATTTAATAAAATATTCCATTGCTAGACAGTTGGAAGCATTCCTTCTTTTACTGTTTCTTTTTTATTATTATTATTATTTTTTTAATTTTGTATATATGACAACAAGTCACTAAATATTCTATGATAAAAGTAGGAATAATGTAAGTACCTAATAAGTATATTTTAGAATTCTGTCAAAGTTTCTACTAATTTTTTTTTACAAAAAATGGAAAGTGACATTTTGAAAAAGAAAGCAGTAATCAGTGGATAGAAATAAATAATTAGGATATATGATTAAGTTAAAATAATTGGTGCAATAGTAACAAGCCCTAGAAATGACAGAGGTAAACAAAGAAAATAGAAAAATACTGTAAGAGTTCCCATTACCCTGATGTATCATTCCAAACAACTTAATGCATGTTTGAAAAATACAGTAGTTTGTGCCTGTTCCTACCTTCAAACTGAAGTAATAGAAATAAAGGCTACCCAGGCCAAAAAAATGTTAATACTTTCTCAGCCAATGACATAAAGTTAGAATACAAAATTCATACGAAAGGCATTGCTGTCACTGCTATTAACAAATTCAGTGTTATTCCTAAAGTGGCTTTACTAACCAGAATAGAAAAATGATTATACAGTAATTATCAGCCTATGGCAAAATATGAACACCAATTAACATAATTCATATTTGCCTCGATCATATCAGGAGCAAACAAAAGTAACAAGGACCACTGATATTTTCTTATTCTCTAGCCAATGATATGCAACTAAGATCAGTACAAGAAAATGCATCTTTCAGGACCATCTGCCATGAAAGAAATACACTTAGACTGCTACTTAGAAGTGAGAATGGTAAAACTTTGTATCATGTACTTTGGACATGTTATTAAGACGGAACAGTTCATGAATAAGACGGAACAGTTCACGAATAAGCTCGGTATTGCTGAGTATCAATGGAAAAAAAATAAACTCCCCCCCACCCCCCACAACAAGATGGACTAACACCATAGCTACAATGATGGGCTCAAAAAAAGCAACAACTGTGAGAATGGCACAGGACCAAGCAGTGATAGATACCTTCTGTTGTGCACAGGGTCACTATGAGTCAGAACTGACTCAAGGACATCTACCAACAACAATTATCTCCTATATTACAAGACTGATTTAAATAGATCTGGCCCAAGCTCATTGCAAGTTTCTGATTACATAAGAAGATCTTACAATCCTGCAGGCCTCTGTGATGATACTTCCAGTAGCCCCAGATTCTCAAAAGACCTCAAACTAAAGTGAAGCCAAAAAAATCAACCCCTTAGTACTAGCCTGGCCTCTTTTTGGCCTCCTGCATCCTGGGCATTGACCTTTTCCAATTAGCATTTGTGAAAGTAAAAAATTTCATAATGTTAGTGACTTGCACAATGTGACAAACTAATAAATGGCAGAAACCAGGGTTAGAACATAAAAGTACGCCAGGGGAACCAAGAGTTGCTATAACAACACAGTATTGCCACTTAATTGTGCCAATCCTATATGAAACACAGTCACAGATACTAGCACCTTCTTCCTAGTGCAACAAAGATAGGTACACAGCTGGACACCTTATAGATTATTTCTGATGAAAACTAAGTTTAATTTGAGAATTCACTATTTCAATGCAATTAGTATTCAACCACGATTCAAACAGTACTTAATCTACAGCATTCCTTCTCTGCGAGCACCAATTACAAATAGAGTACCTTTTCTGTTAGCTGTTGGTTGTACTTTGGAATTTTTAACTTCTCCTTCTTTGGTCACTGTCATAATTTGCTGCTCCTCCTCATCGACTTCCATGTCACTGTCCAAGTAGCCAATCAGAAGCTCTGTATCTGTTTCTATGTCTTCAATTGCCAAGTAAAATATGTTTTCTCCTTCCTGTGGAGGAGGGGGAATATGCTGGGCTATTAATTTGTTACTGGTAATAACTATGAAATCATATTAAGATCCATTAATTGAGTAGCATGTATCCATGAAAAGTTGCTATTACATTATTTGTTTGTATTTCCAACAGACCTTGATACTGAGGAAGCTAGCTGATAACATTTTGTAAACTAGGCAAAGTATAAATATATACTATAAAGTAATAGATGTATACATCTATTGAAATACAGATCATTAGTTAAAGTTTTAAAAGTATATTTTGCATCATTAATTTAGCTTGTGCAACTAACACCTTGTGGAAACCCATAAATCAACCTGAAAAAAATTTGTTGAACAACAGTGTCATTTTATGCACCAAGATGGAGAGCAATGAGATTATAATGTTTCCTTGTGATTAACATTCAAAGCACATTTGGGAAAAACAACAACAATAACAACAACTTTAAAGTTGTACTATAATTCTCCAACACTGACAGAATTGTCAAAAAGCTGGATGAAGAATGCTGGCTCAGTTACTATACTGGATCTCCCAGATGTGTTGGGTTTTTCTCTTCAGATTCCCAAAAACCCCACATAAATGACAGAAAAAAAAGGAAAGAAAAAAAGACAAGATCAACTGTCAACGTACAAAAATTTTGAGAAAATTCTAGAGGATTCAGACAATGTGAATTGATATATAACTGTAGCTGAGGAAACCTGAACCAATGACAAACAAGGGAGAGTCAACACGTAAAGAAAAATCTTCCCAAGGAAACCCAAGAGAAACTTGGAATCAACTATTAAATTAAAAAAGATGAAAATCTATCTAGGTCTTGTGACAAACATTAGGGAAGCCAGAACTGGAGCTCCCAGAGAAAGTACAAAAATTGTTCTAAAATGTGGTTAATTATTTGTCCAGGGAGGGCTTCTTGTTTGGCTACTGAGACTAAAGAAGCAAATTTACTGAACCTTCACAAGGGGCAAGTAATGGCAAAGAAAATAAGTTCTAACCAGGAATGAAATTCAGTGAGGCATAGAACAACACATAAAGCCTCCTTTTCTTTGGCAATACAGAGGACTTGTGTTTAAGAAGGAGAAATAAGGAGAAAGGGGAAAAAAATAGGAGTGCATAATGACTATAAATATGTATGTATGACACACATATGACATATATATGACATATATATTAAATATTATATATATGTGACATATATGTGGTATAGATAGATAGATAGATAGATAGATAGATAGATAGATAGATAGATAGATAGATATGGAGTCACACAAGGAGGCTTCAAAAAGTGGGTAGAAAAAGGAATTAAAAGAGAATGGAAGTTTTCTATGAACTTTTTAAAGTCTACTTATGCACAAGCAGAACCTCCATGATCAACTGGGAAGATACACATAAAACTGTTAAACAGTCATCAATTTGAGAAGGATAGGGGAGGGGTAGTCTTTAGTCAATATTCTAATTTTTTACAAGCATGTATTGCAGTTATAATTTTTAAAACAGTATATAGGACAAAGTACCATGAAAGTAACAGAACTAATCATATCCATCAAATACTGTGGAAGGGAGGCTTGCTTTAAAGCAATGAAGCAAATCTAACTATTAGTTGCAGTTAATTAAGACATTCCTGGAATATTTACAGCATTCTTAGCAGTTTTTCCATTTCATATCTTCAAAAACATAAAAGAATTTTCTTTTGCTTTTTTCTAATTAAACATGCTGAATTAACTTCTGTGCAACTGTTATTGTGAATCCTCCCAGGGGTTGACATCATGCTTAAAACTGACACTAATACCTGTTACCACTGGCTCCAGAGAATTTTGCTGAAACACTTTAACTACAAAAAACCTTATCAATATGATGGTCTGGTTAATAGCAACTATCCATCACCCACTAGTTTTTGTGGTATTGGTAGTCTGAGTGCAATATACAGAGAATGATTTTACAATTATTGTTTATCTATCTGTTGTTTAAACTATTTCTCATTTGTACTCCTGTTTCATTTCATTTGTAAATTATTTTCAACAAATCATTTCTAATGTATTCTGTTTATAATTTCAAAAAGTTGTAATGGTCTGTTTACTAGTATAATTTTTTAAAAAAATAATAATTTAAGTCTGGTAATTAGCTTAAAACCAGACTTACGAAATGATGTTTAAATATATATGAAGGTATCAGAAAGAATTTCTACAAGGATTCAAGTTCAAATCCACTCTTGTTCTTGACAGCTGCTAAAGATTCAACTCCAACTTATAGCAACCCTGTGTACAAAAGAAACACTGTCTAGTTCTGCACAATCCTCACAATAGTTAGATTTGAACACAGTGTTGCTGCCACAGTGTCACCACAGCTCACTGGGGTCTTACTCTTTTTTGCTGACCCTCTACTTTACCAAGCATGATGTTCTTTTCTACCTGATAACATGTCCAAAGTATATAAGATAAAGTCATGCAATCCTTGCTTCTAAGAAGCATTCTAGTTGTATTTCTTCCAAGACAGATTTGTTTGCATTTTTGGCACCCCGTAGTACTTTCAATATTATTCACAAACACCATAATTCAAATGCATCTTCTCTAATCTTCCTTACTCACTGCTCAACATTCAAAAGCATATGAAGCCATGAAAATACTATGGCTTGGGTCAGGCTTACCCTTTGTTCTCAAAATGACATCTTTGCTATTTAACACTTTAAAGAGTTTCTTTGGTTCAGATTTTCCCAGTGCAATAAGTTGTTTGACTTCTTGACTGCTGCTTCCGTAAGCATTGATGGGGAAACCAAGTAAAATAAAAATCCTTGAAAACTTAAATCTTTTCTCTGTTTATTATGTATGATGTTGTATATTGGTCCAGTTGTGAAGATTTTCTGTCTTCTTTAGAATGAGTTGTAATCCATAATGAAGGCTGTATTCTTTGATATTCCCCAGAAGTGCTTCAAATCTTCTTCATTTTCAGCAAGCAAGGTTGTGTCATCTGCATAATGCAGGGTGTTATTGAGTCTTCCTCCAAACCTGATGCCATGTACTTCTTCATGAATTATTTTCTCAGTATACAGATGTAATAAGTATAGTGAAAAAAATACAGCCTCTTGAATTATTTGATCAGCATACAGATTAAGTATGGTGAAAGTATACAACCCTGGTATGCACCTTACATGACTTTAAACCCAACAGTATCCCCTTGTTCTATCTTAATGACTGCCTCTTGGTCTATATGTAAGTTCTGCATGAGCACAATGAAATGTTTTGGAATTCTTAACAAGATTAACCATAGTTTGTTATTATCCACACAGTGGAATGCATTTGCAGAGTCAGTATATCTCAAGTAAACATCTTTCTGGTATTCTCTGCTTTGAACTAAAATCCATTTGATGTCAGCAATGATATCCCTGTTTCTATGTCCCCTGCTTAATCCAGTTTTAATTTCTTCCATCTTCCTGTCAATGTGCACCTGCAACCATTATTTTATTCCCTTTAGAAAACTTTTACTTACATTTGATAATAATGATGTTGTTCAATTACTTCCATATTCTGTTGGATCACCTTTCTTTGGAATGGGCAAAAAATGTCTTCTAATGTTGTTATTAAGTGCCTTCGAGTCAGTTCTGACCCATAGTGACCCTATATAGGGTTTCCAAAGAGCAGCTAGTGACCTTGAACCGCAAACCTTGTAGCTATCTTCTAATCATATGGTCAATTATCCATTTTTCAAATATCTTGGCATAGATTAGTAAGTGCTTCCAGAATTTTGTCAGTTTTTTAAAACATTTCAAATGGTATTCCATCAATTCCTGGAGTCTTATTTTTTCACGAATGCCTTCAGTATACTTTGGGGGCTTATTCCCTCAATACCATCAATTCTGATCATAAGCTATCTCCTGGCAAATGTCATCTTCAAGCACACATGGATTTATTCTAACAAAACAAAACAAAACAAAAAAACATCTCTGTGATCACTGATGGCTACAGAAATGTTCTCTCAGTAATAAACTTGTCTATGTCTTTTTACGGTCACCTCATGTAATTGATCCAATCAAAATTGAGTTCTGCCGGGATCTGATGGGCCAATTAAATTCAAGGTGGAGAGATCAGCTTATGATTTATGGTGAATTATTATATACATATTCCCAAGATACAATCTTCACAAAGCTTCTCAAAGGCATGACACAATCATGACTTATTACGAAGAAGTTTTAAGAAAACTGAAAACTATTGGACAGAAAAAGGTCAGAAAAGTTGTACCAAGGAATAATTTTCTTTTTTCCATCTCTAAAATACACCTGTTCATTCTTTAAGGATAACACGGGCTCTTTGATAAGAATTTTGTTGGGAAACCTTTATCTATTCACACTAAAGCCTGATCTTGCCCATCCAGGTTAATTTTTGTAACCCAAACTCAAAGAACATTTAAAATGAACACAACTGAAGATCCTCAAGGAAGCTCAAATTACCATATTGGTGTAGTGTATATCAAATGGCACAGAATTCTTCCAAGAAGAGTTAAGAGACATGGAAACACCATCTTCAAAAGTGTATAGAACTAGAAGGAAGGTATGTCAAGCACAATAACTTCACATTTTGATTTTTTGTTTAATAAAGTTTTTTTAGGATTTTATATTAATATTTGTGACTTACTCTCTTATTATGTTCACAAAAGAAAAAGATGCACAAGGGTATAAAAGAGTATTAACACATTAATTTTTTCTAAGCATAAGTGAAGGGAATTTAAAATATTTTGTATATTATTTTGCTTGTTTATATCTTTCTCTGGTCTCGGCCTTCTGATGTGGTGCTGTAGATCAGCATTTGACTTCAAACCTCAAGGTCGGCAGTTCAAATCCACCAACTGCTCCTCTGAAACCCTACACAGGGTCACTATGACTCAGAACCTACTGGACTGCACTTAACAAAACAATAGCATTTACTACTTTTGCTGTAAATGACAATAATAAATACATTTTAAAGCCCTACTCCTCAGCATCAAGAAATGGACTATATGGTGACTCACAGCTTTTAAATGCCCTGGGTTCTAAGTTTCTTTCTTTGATTAATTAGCCATGTGACTGGGCAAACAGCTTAACCTTTCAAACCATCTATTTCTTTATTTCACAATGAAGAAAATAACAGTGTCTACCTATGAGAATCCCAGATGGCACTGTAGGGTAAGTGTTGGGCTGCTAACCACAAGGTTGTTGGTTCAAAACCACCAACCATTCCCATAAATATTTACTGGCTCTGTATCTCTTTATAGGATCAGTATGAGTCATTCAACTCAATGGCAGTAGGTTTTACTTGTTTGTTTCCTTCTTTTTGGTTTTTTATCTCATAGGATTGTCAGAACCCTGTGACACAGTAGTTAAAGTGCTTGCTTGTTAACCAATCTGCAGTTTGAAATCACCAGCTGTTACTCAGGAAAAAGATATTGCAGTTTGCTTCCATAAAATTTTACAGCTCCTTGGAGGCCAAGATGGCTAAACTTTGTCTCTCATACTTTCGACATATTTTCTGGAGGGAACAGTCACTGGAGAAGGACATCATGCTTGGTAAGATGGAGAGTCGGAGAAAATGAGGAAGACCCCCAACGAGATGGATTGGCCAAGTGACATCATTGATGGGCTCAAGTGTAGCAGCGGTAGTGAGGTTGGTCCAGGATCGGACAGTGTTTCGTTCTGCTGAGCATGGGGTTCTGACTCAATAGCACCTGACAACAACAACAACAGCCCCATGCCATCCTCACAATTGTTGTTACACTTGAGCTTATTGTACCAACTCACCTTTTTCGTTGACACCCCATTTTCCTAAGCATGACAGCCTTCTCCACAGACTGGTCCCTGTTAACATATCCAGTGTATGAGATTAAGTCTCACAATCCTGGCTTCTAAGAAACATTTCGGCTGTACTTCTTTCAACAGAGATTTATTTGTTCTTCTGACTGTCCATGGTGCTTTCAACATTTTTCTCTAACACCTTAACTCATGCATCAATTCACCTACAGTCTTGTTTATTCACTGTCCAATTTTCACATGTATATGAGGTTATTGAAAATACCATGGCTTGGGTCAGGTACACCTTACTCCTCAAGCTAACATCTTTGCTCTTCAACACTTTTTAAAGGTCTTGTGCAGCAGATTTGCCTAATATAGTATGTCCTTTCATTTCTTGACTGCTGCTTCAATGAGTGTTGATTGTGGAATCAAACAAAATGAAATCTTTGACAACTTCAAGGTTTTTACAATTTATCATGATGTTATTTATTAGCACAGTTATGAGAATTTTTGTTTTCTTTACATTGAGGTACAATCTGTACTGAAGGCTATGATCTCTGTTCCCCATCAGTATTTTGAGTCCTCTTCACTTTCAGCAAGCAAGGTTGTATCATCTGCATATCGTAGGTTGTTAATGAGTCATTCCTCAATCCTGATGCTACATTCTCCTTCATATAATCCAGCTTCTCTGATTATTTAAGGAGCTCTGGTAGCGTAGTGGTTACGAATCGGGCTGCAAACCTTAAGGTCAGTGGTTCGAAACTACCAGCTGCTCTGCGGGAGAAAGATGAGGCTTTCTACTCCCGTAAAGATTTACAACCTCGGAAACCCTGTACAGGGTCGCTATGGGTCGGAACCGACTCGATGGCACTTAACAACAACAACAACAACTGATTATTTGCCCAGCATACATACTGAATAAGTATGATAAAGGGACATAACTCTGGCATACACCTTTCCTAATTTTAAACCATTCAAATGGTTTAAAATGACTGCCTCTTAGTCTATGTACAGGTACCTCCAAGCACAAATGTTCTGGAATACCCATTCTTCACAATGTTATCCATAGGGTGTCATGATTCACACAGAAGAAAGCCTTTGTACAGTCAATAAAGCACAAATAGCATCTTTCTGATATTCTGTGCTCTCAGCCAAGATCCATCTGACGTCAGCAATGATATCCCTATTTTCATATCCTCCCCTGAATCTTGACTGAATCTCTGGCAGTATCCTAGCGATATATACAGCTTAACTGTTTTTAAAATATCTTCAGCAAAATTTTACTTACATACAACACTGATAGTGACCAGTGATTTCCATATTCTATTGGGTCACCGCTCTGGACTGGGCACAAAAATGGAACTCTTCTAATTGGTTGGCCAGGTAGCTGTATTTTAAATCTCTTGGCATAGATAATAATACCACCTGGAATAGATCATACCTCCTGATTAATTTTCATGTCATATTAACTTATTTCTGTGTTTTTTGTCATTTAATTTATGATTGATGACTTTCTAATATGTTACTGTTATCTCCTCATCAAAGATTATTCCTCAAGCCACGAACAATAATTATCAAGCATTCACCACAGCAGAAGCTATGCCTATAGTACATGTTCTATATTGTACAAATAAAGAATTGTAATGAGGAGTACTAAAACACTGGTTTCTACAGAACAAAAACACTTCTTAAGACAAATTGACTTATATTCTCCTTTATTTATAGCTTGGAGGCTCTTACAACAATCTAGGTCATAGAGGTAGTAACTTGCTCAGGACTGTAGTACGGAAATGGTGAATTAATGAGAGTCACATTCTGAATATGCTTTCACATGAAAGCAGGTGATATTTCCTGACAGATTGTATATGGAGTGTGAAAGAAGGAAAAAGGTCAAAGATGATTCCAAGGTGATAAACTTTTCCCTCAAGTACTCACAGATGTTGCTCTACCTAATAATAATTCTTCTTAAGAATTCCAAATTTTTGCTGTGAATCCATAAAAGACACCTTCAAATAGTTCACAGAAAAAAAAGAATTTAAAGATAATGGCATTTTTTCCAGCAATTTTTGAAGCTCCCTCGTATATTCTTAGTATATATACATATATTCCCATGCGGTCATTCAATCCAGTGTCCAAAAACAGATATTTTAAAAATCTGATTACTATTCTTCAACAGATCTACAAAGTGAAAGTCATTCATTGTTTTTGTTGTTGATACGTGCCATCGAGTCAGTTTAGACACCACCTAGCAACCCCATGAACAGCAAAACAAAACACTGCCTAGTCATGCACTAGCCTCACAATTGTTAACTTTGACCCCATTGCTGCTGGCGCTGTGCCTATTTTATTAGGGGTCTTCCTCTTTTTCACTAATACTCCACTTTACCAAACATGCTGTACTTCTCCAAGAATTGGTCCCTCCTGATAACTTGAACAAAGTAGGAAAAGACAAAATCTCACAAGCCTATCTTCTAAGGAGCATTATGGCTGTATTTCTTTCAAGACAGATTTGTTTCTTCTTCTGGAGGTCCATGGTAAAGTCAATATTCTTCTTCAAACCCATAATTCAAATACAACATTCTTTTATGGCCTTCGTTACTCTTTCCAACTTTTATATGCATGAGACAACTGATAATATCATGGCTTGTGATGGGTACATCTTTGTCCTCAAACTGACAACCCATGTCTTTAACTCTTTAAAGAGGCCTTGTGCAGCAGATCTTCCTAATGTGCTATGTCTTTTAATCTTTGAGTTATTGATTCCATGAGTGTTGGCTATAGATTCAAGTAAAATGAAGTGTTTGATAATTTCAGTGTAAAAGAATACAATTTTGGTGCACACCTTTCCTGATTTTAAACCATTCAGTATCCCCTTGTTCTTTTTGAAAAATTGCCTCTTGGTCTATTTGCAGGTTCCACATGAGCACAATTAAGTGTTCTAGAATACCCATTTGTCATAATATTATCCACAGTTTGTTATGATCTACACAGTCTAATGCATTTGCATAGTCAATAAAGCACAAGTAAACATCTCTCTGGTAGTTTCTGCTTTCAGCCAAGACCCATCTAACATCCACAATGATATCCCAAGTTTCATGTTCTCTTCTGAATCCCCATTAATATCTGGTATAGCGTAGTGGTTACGAATCGGGCTGCGAACCTTAAGGTCAGCGGTTCGAAACTACCAGCTGCTCCGCGGGAGAAAGATGAGGCTTTCTACTCCCGTAAGGATTTACACCCTCGGAAACCCTGTGCAGGGTCGCTATGGGTCGGAACCGACTCGACGGCACTTAACAACAACAACAACAATCTCCTTGTCTATGTACTTTTGCATCAGTTTTTGTATTAGCTTCAGCATAATGCATGTGACATGAATGACACTGTTTGTTGTGAAGTACCATCAAGTCAGTGCTGACTCAGCAACCCTGTACAGGATTTTCAAAGAGCAGCTGGTAAATTTGAACTGACAACCTTGCAGTTCAAACCAATCTTGTGGTCCAGTGTTTATGCTACAGCACAAAAATAGGACTCCATAGTAATGATAATGCTTGATCATTTTTACATTCCATTGGGTGATGTCTCTTTGGAATGGGCACAAATATAAATTTCTTCCAATCATTGGTCAGGTCGTCCTTTGGCACCAGTAAGTGATATCCCCCAGGTCTGTATCAATCTCCTGAAACATTTAAATTTGTATTCCATATGTTCCTGTTGTTGTTGTTAAGTACCATAGAGTCGGTTCTGACTCATAGTGATCTTGCACAGGGTTTCTGAGGATATAAACCTTTATGGGAGCAGAACGCATTATCTTTCTCCTGCAGAACCGCTGGTAGTTTCGAACTGCTGACCTTGAGGTTGGCAGCCCAACTCATAACCACTACGCTACCTAGAGCCTTATTTTCATCAATGCTATTAGTACGTACAGCTTGGATTTTTCCTTTTAGTACCATCAGTTCTTGAGCATATGCTACCTCTTGAAATGGTTGAACATCCACCAAAATTTTGTTATATAGTGACTCTGTATTTCATCTTCTTTTAATGCTTTTTTTTTTTTTGCATCATTCAGTATTTTTTCCATAAAATACTGAATATTTAAATGAGAGACTTGAATGTTTTCTTCAGTTTTTTTAACTTGAAAAATGAGCATGTTCTTTCCTTTTTGTTTTCTGACTCAGGCCTTTGAACATTTCATTGCAATACTTTACTTTGTTTTTCTTAAGCAACCTTTGAAATTTTCTGTACAGATCTTTTTCATCATCATTTCTTCCCATCATTACATTGCTATGTTCAAGAGTAAGTTTCAGAGTCTCTTGTGACATCCAATTTAGTATTTTCTTTCTTCCCAGGTTTTTTTTGTTTTGTTTTGTTTTTTTTTTTAAGTGAGCCTATACTTTGTTCAAGGAGCTCTGGTAGCGTAGTGGTTATGAATCGGGCTGCGAACCTTAAGGTCAGTGGTTCGAAACTACCAGCCACTCCGCAAGAGAAAGATGAGGCTTTCTACTCCCGTAAAGATTTATACCCTCGGAAACCCTGTACAGGGTTGCTATGGGTCGGAACTGACTCGACGGCACTTAACAACAACAACAACAATACTTTGTTCACATATGATGCTCTTGATGTAATCCCACATATCTTCTTGTCTTTGGTCAATAATGTCTAATGTTCTTGAGATGATCTCTAATTTCAGTGGAATATACTCAAGGTTGGACTCCTGGTGTGGCACTGTAGGATCAGTACTGGACTGACTCACAAAGTCAGCAGTTCAAACCCACAAGCTGCATGTCAGAAACCTATACAGGGTCCCTATGAGTCAAACAGACTCAACGGCACTTAACAACATTTTCAAGGTTATATTTGGCTTTCATTAACTTGTTTTAATTTTCTTCACCATCAATGTAACCTTAGATATGAGCGACTGATGATTGTTGAGAAAAGGTATTTTCAATGAGTAAGTCACTGGTATTGCAAAGTTCTATTGTGCCATCTGCAGCATCGCTTTTTATCACCAACGCCATATTTTCCAACTATTGATCCTTCTTCCTTTCCTACTTTTGCATTCCAATCACCAATAATTATCAATGCATTTTGACTGCATATCTGATCATTTTCAGATTGAAAAAGTTGTTGGTGGTGTTATTAAGTGCCATCGAGTCGGTTCCAACTCACAGTGACCCTGTATAGGATTTCCAAGAAGCAACTGGTGATCTTGAAATGCTGACTTTGCAGTTAAAACTGACTTTGCAGTCCAGCGCATTACCCCACAGTGCCAATTTGGTGAAAGCTGGTAGAATTCTTCTATTTCATCATCACCAGTTTTAGTGGCTGGAGAGTAAACTGAATAATAGTACAATTAATCAGTCTGTGATAGTATACTATCCATACACCTACAAGGAAGACCTAAAGATTTACAGCCTCAAAAATTCTATGAAGTAGTTTTACTCAGTCCTGAATGGTCATTATCAGTTGGATTCTACTTGTTTCCATTGGGTTCATATACCTTATTGAGTTTCTGTGTAGGACAAATAATAAAAACTGAACTACTAGTAAAAAGGCTGGAGGTTTGAATCTAATCAGAGGGAGCTTGGAAGACAGGTCTGCTGATCTACTACTGAAAGGTCTCTACATACATGAGAACACAAGGAGTCAAATCTACTCCAATAAAATAAACAATAACAAATGACTTATCGTTCTTGTTGTTGTTATTAGGTGCCATCGAGTCGGTACCGACCCATAGCGACCTTATGCACAGCTGAATGAAACACTGCCCGATCCTGTGCCAATCTCATTACTGTTGCCACGATTCAGTCCATTGATGTTGTCACTTGGCCAATCCATCTCATTGGAGGTCTTCCTCTTTTCCTCTGACCCTCCACCTTACTAAACATGGTATCTTTCTCCAGTGACTGGTCTCTCCTCACAATATGGCCGAAGTATGAGAGACGAAGTTTGGCCATCTTGGCCTCCAATGAGCACTCTGGCTGCACTTCTTCCAAAATGGAACTATTGGTTCTTTTGGCAGCCCATGGCAACTTCAGTACTCTCCTCCAACACCATAACTCAAGGCATCAATTCTTCTACAGTCTTCTTCACTGTCCAGCTTTCGCATGCATATGAAGTTACTGAAAAAACCATGGCTTGGATCAGGCGCACCTTAGTCCTCAAGCTGACATCTTTGCTCTTCAACACTTTAAAAAGGTCTAGTGCAGCAGATTTGCCAAACACAATACGTCGTTTGATTTCTTGACTGCTGCTTCTGTGAGTGTTGACAGTCAATCAAGGAAAAATGAAGTCCTTGACAACTTCAATCTTTTCTCCATTGGTAAGAATGTTTATTAGTCCAGTGGTGAGTGAAGATTTTTGTTTTCTTTATATTGAGATGTATTCCATACCAAAGGCTGTGCTCGTTGATCTTCATCAGTAAATGTTTTAAGTCCACCTCTCTTTTAACAAGCAAGTTTGCATCATCTGCATATCTCAGGTTGTTATAGAGTCTTCCTCCAATCCTGATGCCATGTTTTTTCTTCAAGTAACCCAGATTTTCAGTTTATTTTCTCAGCATACAGGTTGAATAAGTATGGTGAAAGAATACAACCTTGTCGCACAGTTTTCTTAATTTTGAAACATTCAGTAGTCCCATGTTCTGTTGAAACAACTGCTTCTTGGTCCATCTACAGATTCCTCATAAGCACAATTAAGTGTTCTGGAATACTCATACTTTGCAATGTTGTCCATAGTTTGTCATGATCCACACAATCGAAAGCCTTTGCATAGTCAATAAAGTACAGGTGAACATCTTTCTGATATTCTCTTTCAGCCAAGATCCATTGGACATCAGCAATGATATCCTGCGTTCCACGGGCTCTTCTGAATCCAGCTTGAACTTCTGGAAGTTCTCTGTCAAAGTATGATTATAGCTGTTTCTGTATTACCTTTAGCAAAACTTTACTCGCATGGGATATCAAAGAGATTGTCCACTGATTTACACATTCCGTTGGACCCAATCACCTCTCTTTGGAATGGGCACAAATATGGATCTATTTTAATCAGTCGGCCAGATAGTTGTCTTCCAAGTTTCTTGACAGAGATGAGTGAGTGCCTCCTGTGCCGCCTCACTTTCTTGAAAGATTTCAATTTTTATTCCATCAATTCCTGCTTCCTTGTTATGCATCTTGGATTTCCTCCTTCAGTATTATTGGCTCTTGATTATATGCTCTCTCTTGAAATAGTTGAACATTAACCATTTCCTACTGGTACAGTGACTCTGTGTATTACATCCATATTCTCTTGATGCTTTCTGCATCATTCAATAATTTGCCCCGTGAATTTTTCAATACAGAAAGTCGAGGTTTGAATTTTTTTCTTCAGTTCCCACAGCTTGAGAAATGCTGAGCGTGTTCTTCCTTTTTGGTTTTCTGATTCCAGATCTTTGTACATTCTGTTGTAATATTTGGCTTTATCTTCTAGAGCTGATCTTTGAAATTTTCTGTTCAGCTCTATGCCTCCTCATTTCTTCCAGTTGCTTTAGAATCTCTATGCTGGAGAGCAAGTTTAAGTGTCTCTTCTGACATCCATTTTGGCCTTTGCCTTCTTTCTTGTCTCTCAAAGACTTTTTGATTTCTTCATGTATGATGCTCTTGATGTCATCCCCCAACTCTTCTGGTCTTCAGTCTTTAGTTTTTATTGTACCAAACCTGTTCTTCAGATGATCTCTAAATTCAGATGGGACATATTCAAGGTCATATTTTGGCTCTCATTGACTTGTTTTCATTTTCTTCAGCTTCAGCTTGAATTTTCATACAAGTAATTGATGGTATGTTCCACAATCTGCCCTTGGCCTTGTTTTCACTGATGATATGGAGCTTTTCCATCATCTCTTTCTGCAAATGTAGTCAATTTGAATTCTATGTATTCCATCTGGTGAGGTCCATGTGTATAGTCGTCTCTTATGCTGTCTAAAGAAGGTATCTGAAATGAACAAATCATGGATTTTGCAGAATTCTATCATGCTTTCTTCAGCATCATTTGTACCACCAAGGCCATATTTCCAACTACTGATCCTTCCTCTTTGCTCCCAACCTTTGCATTCCGATCACCAATAATGATCAATATATCTTGATTGCATGTTTAATCAATTTCAGATTGAAGAAGTTGGTAGAATTGTTCTATTTTATCCTCACTGACTTTAGTGGTTGGTGCGTAAATTTGAATAATAGTGCTATTATCTGGGCTTCCCTGTAGGCACATTGATATTATCCTATCACAGACAGCTTTGTACCTCATGACTGATCTGAATATGTTCTTTTTGACGATGAATGCAACACGATTACTCTTCAATTTGTCATTCCCTGAATAATAAACCGTGTGGGTTGTAAGATTCAAAATGGCCAATATCAGTCCATTTCAGCTCAGTAATACCTAAGGTATCGATGTTTATGCATTCCATTTCATTTTTGACAACTTCAAATTTTCCCAGATTCATACATAGTGCATTCCATGTTCCGATTGTCAATGGATATTTACAGTTGTTTCACTTCATTTTGAGTTGTGCCTCATCAGCAAATGAAGGTCCCATGGGCTTTTCTTCTACAGGTTTTACTCCATTTGCGTCATCACAGTCAAGTCTACTTTGAGGAGGCAGCTCTTCCCCAGTCGCATTTTGAGTGCCTTCCAACCTGAAGGGCTCATTTTCCAGCACTGTATCTGACAGTGTTTCTCTGCTATTCATAAGGTTTTCAGTGCCTAAATATTCGGAAGTAATTCGTCATTATTTCTTCCTGGTCAGTCTTTTTCTGGAAGCTGTCTTAAACCTGTCCACCATGGGTGAACCTGCTGGTATTTAAAATACCAGTGGCATAGCTTTCAGAACCATAGTAAGTCACAAGCCACCATAGTACGGCAAACTGACAGACACGTGGTGGCCGTTTGGTTTTAAGTGGAAACTGTCACTTTAAATTGTGAGATCTACTAGTGTGCATGCCTAGTAGAACTCTCCAGGGGTTGGGGTAGGGTGCCCATTAGCTCAGGCATCCCCTCTAGTAACCAGAACTGAGGTGCGCATACAACAAGAGACCAATGAACAGATACTAAAAAAAAAAGCATAATTCAGAAACTTATCTTAATGTTCTGAGTATATTTCCTCATCTACAACATGGGGTCAGTACTGTCTAACTCACAGTTACTTTGATGAAAAACTATCATAGAATTTTTTTAAGTATGCTTGCTATGTAGCAGGCACATTAGAAATGTTTACCAACAGAGTCACCTCCAAACAAAAGTCCTCCAACCCTCCATCATTTTACATATGAAAATACGTAGGTTCAGAAATTTAAAGTAAGTCTTAAAGGTCAAACATATAATAAATTCTAGTCAGTCACGAATCTGAAACCAAGACTAAATCCATAAGTTAAATGACCAAGTAAGAAATAAAGTATAGGGGGCAGGTCTTGATGGCGGCTAGGGTTAAGGTGTAGTGAAGGTTGCCGTCAGAATTCCAGGCAAAAAAGAGGCAAGACAGAGCTCCAAAACTCAGACCCACAGAGATAGGAATAGTTTAAAGGATTGAAGGCTTACAGCCTGTGGAATTTGGAGCTGAGGCAGGAAATCACGTACTTTTGAATCTGCCAGCCCAGCTCGGAGGCCTGAGCCCGCGATTCCAAGCAGCGGGACAAAATAGGGGCCACAGAGACGCCACAGAAACATGCCGCAGGAACCTTGGGGGGGAAAAAAAAAAAGGTGCACAGTATACTTTGCCAATTTTGTGTGGATCCAATTTTATTTTTTTCTTTGGTGTCAGGTAATAGGTGCGTTCACAATTTGCCCACCTACATTCGGATGAATAGAGGTAGGAGCTTAGCTGAATGACCACGACCCACCCTCACCACTGGCAGTTTCCTCTGCCAGGAACTCACACACTCAGCCCAAGCTGAGACATGGATTTGGTCGGCCTTTTTTCACTGGGTTGAGAGGGGTCCTGTATTAACACAGCATTTACAACAATTAGAGACAGACAAACAGAGGGAACTCACAGCCACCAAAAGAAAAGAAATAATAAAAATCAGAGCAGAAATAAATGAGATAGAAAACAGAAAAACTATAGAAACAATCAACAAGACAAGAAGCTGGTTCTTTGAA
>NW_006408606.1:11762614-11772588 GCF_000296735.1 Chrysochloris asiatica | reverse complement strand
AAAAGAACCAAAATTAACACAACCTCTCCAACAATTAAAAACAGATCAACAGAGGGAACCTACAATCACCAAAAGAAAAGAAATTATAAAGATTAGAGCAATAAATGAGATAGAAAACAGAAAAACTATAGAAAAGAATCAACAGGACAAGAAGCTGGTTATTTGAAAGGATTAATAAAATTACAAACCATTGGAAAACCTAACAAAAGAAAAGAGGGAGAAGACACAAATAGCATGTATTAGAAACCACATGGGCAATGTCAAAATGGAACCACAGGAAATCAAAAGTATAACAGAATACTATGAAGAGTTGTACTGCAACAAACTTGAAAACTAAGAATAGATGGATAGATTTTTAGAAAAGCACAACTTATCAAAACTTACACCGACTAAAGTACAAAGCCTAAAGAGACCCATAGCAAAAGAAGATATTGATCAGCTCATCAAAAAACTCCCAACCAAAAAAAGTCCAGGCCCAGATGTCTTCACTGGTGAGTTTTACCAAACATTCAGGGAAGAGTTGTCACCAATTCTACTAAAATTATTCCAGAATATAGAAGATGTTGGAAAACTTCCTAATACATTTTATGAAGCAAGCATAACCCTCATAACCAAAACCAGGGAGGGAAATCACGAAGAAAGAAAATTATAGACCAATATCCCTCATGAGCATAGATGCAGCAGCACATCAAAAAAATAATACATCATGACCAAGCGGGTTTCATAAAAGGGATGCAAGGATGGTTCAACATTAGAAAAACAATCAATATAATCCACCACCAATATAATTATATTTCTTATAGTAAATAAGAAAACAAGAAACGAACCACATGATCATATCAATTGATGCAGAAAAGGCATTTGACAAAATCCAACATCCATTCCTGATAAAAACACTCAACAAAATAGGAATTGAGGGGAAATTCCTCAACATAATTAGGAGCATATATACAAAACCAACAGCCTACATTACTCTCAATGGAAAGAAACTGAAAGCCTCCCCTCTGCGAACAGGAACCAGACAAGGATGCTGTTTGTCACTACTCCTTTTCAATATTGTACTGGAAGCCTTAGCCAGAGCTATATGGCAAGATAGGGAAATTAAAGGCATCCAAACTGGCAGAGAGGAAGTAAAACTCTATTTGCAGATGATATGATCCTATACATAAAAACCCCAAAAGACTCAGTAAAAACGCTACTCGACCTCATTGGAAGATTCAGCAAAGTGGCATAGTATAAGATCAACATAAAAATCAGTTGGGTTCCTCTATAGTCACAATGACAATGCAGAATACGACATTAGGAAATCAATACCATTTACAATAGCTGCCCAAAGGATGAAATAAGGTTGGAAACCTCTCACTCCCTGATTTCAAAATTTAGTACAGGGCTACAGTGGTCAAATCAACCTGGTACTGGTACAATGAAAGATCAATGGAACAGAATCGAGAATACAGAAATTAATCCAATCACATACACCTAACTGATTTTTGACAAAGTAGCTAAGTATATTGCATGGGGAGGAGTTAAACCAATGAACCTGGAAGAACTGGAAGCAATATGAAAAAGACTGAAACAAGACCTTTACCTCATGCCTTATACAAAAACCGACTGAGCATGGATGAAAGACCTAAATATGAACCCCAAAATTATGAAGGTCATCAAAGAAAAAATAGGGACAAATGTTAGGGCTCTAATATCGGGCATACACAGACTACCAAACATTGCAAAAATCACACAAACAAGAGTAGACAAAATAGATGATTGGGACATACTAAAAATTTAAAACTTACGTGAATCAAAAGACTTCACCAAAAGAGTAAAAAGAGAGCCCACAGAATGGAAAAAAATCTTTTGCAATGACACATCAGACAAAGGACTCATTTCTAAAATATAAAGGAAACTACAACACCTGTACAAGAAAAAGACAATGCAATTAAAAAATGGGCACAGGACTTGAACAGACACTTCACCAAGGAGGAGATCCGAGCAGCCAACAAACATAGGAAGAAATGTTCAAGATCACTAATCATCAGAGAGATGCAACTCAATCCAACAACAGGATATCATCTCACACCAGCAATAACAGTAAAGATTAAAAAAGTAGAGGACAATAATTGCTGACTTACACTTATGGACGTAATAGCTCAAAAGACAGACCAAATCTTTAAAGCAAGGATCATTCCCAACCCCTCAGTACGCAGGGTTAACAGAAATGGGCAACTTAGATATTGGCTACCCAAAGAGAGGGGGGCTACAAAGGCAAGAAGTGACTGGCTTACAAGTTTTCAAGAGGGAGCCTAATTCCAGAGGGGGCAGGGGAAGGTAGAATCTCCATTGAGTAGTTTCCAATCTGCCTGAGTAGGACTGATGAAAGGCGATGCGGTTAACACTCTTGTGGTACAATAGTGAATAATTGCTATCAGGACTGACTGTGAGGGTTGGAAATAAAAAATCAGATGTTTTGTTACAAAGGAGGGGAGTGGTTGATATTGCAGTCTGGGAGCAGAGTTTCCTGGGACCATCAAGGAAGAGAAGTGGAGTGCAGGACCCTACCCAGAGAAGCAGTGAGGTGACAGATGAAGGCAGAGATGACGACTTGGAGATGTGGCACAGCTGTGGTTTCTGGACTCAGGGAGGGAGAGGGGCTGTGTGCTGATGGCCAGGGGGCTGTACGCTTTGGTTGTTTGATGATGCATGGAGGGTATTGTAATCATTGCAATGAAATGAAATATGACAGGATGAATGTGAAGCTAATGTTCTCCCATGTAAACTATCACATTGTTGTTGTGAAGTGCCGTTGAGTCAATTCTGACCCATAGCGACCCAGTATAGAGTTTCCGAGGAGCAGCTGGTGAGCTTGAACCGCCGACCTTGCAGTTCAAATGGCTTTGCAGTCTGACACATTTATGCACAGCGCCACACCAGGACTCCAAACTATCACATATTTCATGATAAAAACTTTAAAAATAATAATAATAAATGCATGTAAAAGCTAAAGAAAATTTGATCTCATACTTTTTTTTTTTTTTTAATTTCAAGGACTCATAAAATATTTGAGTGTTGGTGGTGGGTAATTACTTGCAATGTGACAACAATAACATGCACAGAATAAACTTACATTCCAGTATTTATATAGGTCTGATATTAATATATCCTTATAGTAGCTAGTTATACAAGAGGACTTAAAAAGTTCATGGAAGAATTCTATTTTCTTTTAATTCCACTTTTTCTACAAACTTTTGAATCCCTCACCCCCTTGTATGCAATATACACTAGGAAGAATACATAACTAGGTATCAAAAGACTAAATTTCTGGCTTTGGATTTGTTTTTCTTGGACACTTTCACTTGGGATAAGTCTCTTATTGTTGGATCTCTTTCAGTTCAACCCCAGGCTTATTAAATTTACATATATAAAATTAAAGGAGCTCTGATAGCATAGTGGTTACGAATTGAGCTGCTAACTTCAAGGTCAGCAGTTCAAAACTACCAGCTCTTCTGAGGGAAAAAGACGAAGCTTTCTGCTCCCGTAAATATTTACAGCCTGGGAAACTTTATACAGGATTGCTATGAGTCTGACCAGACTCCACAGTACATAACTATCACCACCATATAAAATGATAGGGCTAGGTTTTATTAACGCATCATTTCTAACACTAGATTCATACACAAGTGAAATAATCTCAGCAACATCAGTTAATGAAATGTATAAGGAAAATTACATATCAGACTATTCTAATGACTACATTCACTATAGACTTCACCCTACTCAAAGAAAAGTTGTTGTGGAATTAAGAGAAATACTTAACTAGAATGTCCACTGAATAGAACTAGTATGATAGTGAAAGTTTTGTGTCAACTTGGCTAGGACAGGATTTTCAGTTGTTTAGCAGCTAGGATTAAGTAAATTTCCCAAAATGAGATTACCTCCCTAAGAACACAATAAACCCTAATCTCATATAATTATCCATGTTGTAATCCTCAATTTTATAATGTTATTGATATTAGAAGCAATCTACAGTATTAAGTTGTATAGTGAGTCAATCTCTTTTGCAATCTAAAAGGGTAAGTGAGTGGAGAAGGAGGGACCTACTGCCACCAAGAATGAAGAGCTAGGAGAGGAGTGTGTCTTTTGGACTGGGAGGGCACAGTGAAGCTCCTAGATCCAGTGAGAGAGTGATGCAAAGACATATGGAGATCACCAAGGAATGCTGGGCCTACAGATGCAGAAGGAGATAAGGCCCTTTCTCCACAGCCTTGAAAGAGAATAAGTCTTTCTCTAGAGCAAGGTTAAGGAAACTATTTTCTGCCAAAATGTATATCATTCACAGGCTATACAAAATTATCAATTTTAAAATTAGCCTGGGTAAGATGATTACCAATAAATTCACCTTGGGGAAGATGATTACAGAGAGCTTGTATACCTGTCTTCAGCCTATAACTGATTGGATTATCTAAAACGGGTCTAGATTGTACCCAGGGAAAGACTTCTTGTTAAGCCTTGGTGAGGCATGGGGCCCTAGGTGGAATTCTGTGCTTCACTCAAAACCTTCAGGGATGGCACATTCCCAATAGAAAAAACATGCAGACCAACCTGGAGCAGCAAGAGGAACAGAGGATAAGTTCTTAAAAGAAAGCCCAACAGGAGAAAAAGAAGGAAAAAAAACCCAAAAAAACAGCAAAATGTTTGCCCTGGAGCCATCAACACAAGAAAAGTAAGCCCATCAGGATAAGTACCTTTTTTTTAAGACTGAAACTCAAAGGGAACACAGTAACAGTCTTGTTTGCGCCCTAGAAATCATCCTGGTCAATGTGAGTGGAAGGGGGGTGGTAAAGACAGCAAAGAAACCATTCACCGAGACTGGCTATAGTCCATAGATGCCTGAAGATCTTGATATGAGAGAGAGAAGAAGATGGGCTGGCTAGTTTGAAGTTCAGGGAGATGGGTGAACTCTCAAGCCCAAGGACACTGACCTACCCACTGAGGACTGGAGGTAAGAATGAAGCATCCAGCTGGTCTGAAGATGGGAGAGGCATGCGAGAACTCCCAAACTTGCAGACATTACCCATTTGACTTAGCTTGGATCTTGCCGACCAGAATTCGACCAGATGAAGATAAAGAATTATGATATAGGGAACAAGTATAAAGTGCTACAACCTGATCAACTGGGCCTCTTCTTATGGATGAAGCTGCCCAAAATTCCAACCTAATAGGGAAGGAGTCTTCATATCGAAGACCAAGGCAGGTCTCCTCAGTATACTGGGCTGATAGGACGGGCAACTTAGACTTCAGCTATGAAAACTGGGGATTATAAAGGCATGAACTGGCTGGCTAATCAGCTTTCACTGAGGGTGTTTAGTGTCATAATGAGGGGAGTAAGACATTAACCATACTGAATAGTTATCTTCTTATCCAAATGGGTCTGGTGATGAAGGGGATAGGACTTTATGATTCAACTGCACGTAACTGTTATCCGGTCTAATGGCAATTGTCACATCTGTAAATGTAGAAGAGGTGCAACTAAAATGGGCGAGCAGTTAATCTGTCATTTTAGGAACAGAGGACCCTAGAATCATAAAAGGAAAGAACATGAGAGGAGTCAGGGATCTTAATCAGAAAAGTGATGACAAGAGATGGTGTCAGAGGCAATGACATAGACAGAGCAGCATAGGACTATAGACCCACGGACTGAGAAAAGCAGTATGCCTGCAGGCAGGAGGCTGGCATGTAAATGTGACCCCTAGACATTTATTTTGGTTTTGGTTTGTTTCTTGTTGTTTTTTAAGTAACAAAAAATGCTTGTTTTATGCTATGGAGAATTTACTTATTAGAGAAAGTGTGAGCTAGAATAAAACGGTTAAATTGATTTGTCAGCTGAGTAAGTAAAACCTCAACCTTCCCCCTAGTTACATATACTATCATCAGTCAGATTCAGGTAGCGATTACAGAAAATACTTGGGAGCAAATCTACATTATGCTCAACCCCCTTTTTTCTTGCTAGAAAAGTACATTTAGCAGCAACACAGTAGAACTGGATGTGCCTCAGCTTTCTGAAAAAGAAGGTGACAAGTTCTGCTGCTGTCGCTGATATAACAGTGTTATCCTTTGTTTTGCTTCAGCCTGTCAGAAATGCGAAGCAGCCTAATTTCTTCCCTAATATAGTTCTAATGTAACAAGATTTTTCCCCAACTTCAACTTTCCAGTTAACATTTTTCAGAATCAAAAAAAAAAAAAAAAACAGCTCATTTTAAACAAGAAGTTTAAACAAGAAATTTAAACAACAGGACACTTGACTTTAAGGGAAAACTATCTAAGATTCATTTCTTGTAGGGTAATTTACTGCTACTTAAAAGACAGGGGTCTTGGTGTGGCGCTGTGGGCTAATGTGCCACACTGCAAAGCCATTTGAACTGCAAGGTCAGTGGTTCAATCTTACTAGCTGATCCTCGGAAACCCTATACAGGGTTGCTATGGGTTGAAATAGACTCAACAGCACTTCACAACAACAACAAACACAAATTGGATTACATGTAACAGCTATGTACAAAAAAGTTATAAAATTGTCATTGGTTTTAAAATGATAAATGAAAAACATTAAAATTCTCTGATCAAACAAGGTATGCAAGGAGTTTTTATGTTGTTTTTTGTTAAAATAGTCAGAGCAAAATAAGCTAATGGAATATAAAGATACGAGCTGAATGAGCATGTCACTAATGAAGAAAGGGGGAATTTTCACAGAACCAGTATTTTCCCCCATCCCACCTCCACTTGATGTTGGTCAAAATATATCATTGGCCATTTTAGTTTTTTAAAAAAAGCAATATGTTTGTGCATACTCACCACTTACTTTATGTAAAATAAAGGAATTTGTTGTTGTTGTTAGGTGCCATCGAGTTGGTACTGACTCATAATGATTTTATGCACAGCAAAACAAGACACTGCCTGATCCTGGGCCAACCTCACTATTGTTGCCATGCCCATTGATGCTGCCACTGTACCAATTCATCTCGCTGTGGGTCTTCCTCTTTTTCTCTGACCCTCCACCCTAGCAAAAGTGATATCCTTCTCCAGAGACTGATCCCTCCTGACAAAATGTCCGAAGTATGAGAGATGAAATTTGGTCATACTGGCCTCAAATCATCACTCTGGGTGCACTTCTTCCAACACAGATCTGTTGGTTCTTTTAAATAAAGGAATGGGAGTGGGGAAATGAAGGAAAAGAGAAAACGATACTGTAGTAATCAGGATGTGGTGGACCCAAATTGTGGTCTTCTAATTGAGAATGTATTCTTGGTTGGTAGGAACAGAGTTCTGGAGTAAAGTAGCAAGCTCCCTTTTTAGAAGACACCTCCTGTCTACTGCTGGAACACATCAATTATATCTTCATCACCCATTTCCAACTGTGCAGATGTATCTGTTTCATTGATTGACTGCCCGTCAAATCGGAATCTGATCTGCCTCCTTAACAAACCCTGTCCTTCACAACAGGCTTTTATTAGTTTACAAAGTGGTGCATGCCTCTTAATCTTAAACTGGACCAGAGAACCATCCTGCCCCGCCACCTTCAAATTAATATGATTGTTGTTCTCAGTCTTGACTCCTTCCTTGGGTTTTGCATCAGACATGGCAAGCACCAGAGTCTCCTCACCTGCTGCTTCACAAAAGAGGTACCAGGTCCGCACCAAACAATCACACAAGCAGCACCAGGAGCGGCAGAAGAAGGAGGCGGCAGTGGTGGAGCCCCTTGGACATTTAACCAAATATATACTTCTCAATCTGGTATGTGTACTTCAAATTGAAAAAAACAAAAGGTAATGAGGTAAATACTATTGGTTAAGGGTGCATGGATGGGATTGTAACCGTTACAGTGATTTGCTGAATGTAAAACTGATGATCTAACCTACAAGCCTACACTCAATACACAACAAAAGCTTAAAAAAGAAAAATAGCCTGCTCTATTTGGTCAAACACTTAATTGGTGGTGATGTTGTTGTTAAGTGCCATCGAGTAGGTTCTGACGTACAGTGACCCTGTAGGGGGTTGCTAAGGAGCAGCAGCTGGTGAGCTTGAACCGCCAACCTTGCGGTTCAAACCGAGCTTGTAGTCCAGAGCGTTAACACACAGTGCCACACCAGGACTCCAAACATTTATTTAACTCACCCCTAATTTGCTGGCTGGAGTCCTGATGTGGTGCTGTGGATTAATGCGCTGGACTGGGAAGTCAACTGAACCACAAGGTCAGTACTTCAAGCTCACCAGCCACCCCTCAGAAACCCTAAACAGGTCACTATGGGTCAGACCCAACTCGATTGTACTTAACAACAACAATGTGATGGCTGGAACTGCAGCTGGCTTGGCAGGACCGGATCAAATGATTTCAATGGGCCAATGTTCCCTACCACTACCCTAGAGCCTGCATTATGAATTTGGACTTCATACTACTAAACTGTGAGAGAAAACATTTCTGTTTCTGGAAGAAATCCACTTGTGGTATTTCTGCTATAGTAGCACTAGATAACTAAAACAACAAAAAGACATAACTAGTAAGATTGTAAGGCGACCTTTACATAGATAGAGTAATTAAGACTTCTTTTAATACAATTTATCAGTGTGACTTCTTCCTTATTGTGGTAATGGTTAGGACCCAAATAATTTAAGAGGCCTTCTATTTTAATTCTTCCTGATTCTGTCCCAAAATCAAAACATTTGTTTCTGGGGACTTAGTAGGTTTATCTACTTTTCAAATTACCTATCTACATTCAACACCGAGCACTAGAATGGATTTCATGAGTACAAGCATTTGAATCTGAGTTCTATTATTTTAAAACAGCAAAAGTAACTGTCTCCTGTTTTGCAAGGAAAAATTAATCCCCACTGTATGTGAATAAATATAACTCCAGGAGAGGCCATGGGTGATTTGGTATTTCAGCTACATTTCTCTATGACTTAACTTGGTTTTTGTTTACTTGTTGGCACACTGCTGTCCACATGTGGACAATGTAACAGAAACCGTATCTGTGAAACTGGCAAAGGCACAAATTCACTGTATTAAAAAGGTAGTAAATTGAGAAAATCCAAGCTGTCCACTAAAATGACTAATAAACAATCAGTATACAAGGAAAACTTCTTTAACACAATTCCTGGACTAAAAAATTAAAATGGTCAACTACCAGCTGTTCTGTGGGAGAAAGATGAGGCTTTCTACTCCCGTAGGATTTACACCCTCGGAAACTCTGTACAGGGTCGCTATGGGTCGGAACCGACTTGACGGTCTTAACAACAACAACAACAACATAGGATGTACCGCAAGGTTAGCAGTTCAAAACTACCAGCTGTTCCGCGAAAGATGAGGCTTTCTGCTCCTGTAAAGATTAACAGCATCGGAAAACCTGTACAGAGTCGCTGTGAGTCGGAACCGACTCCACAGCACATAATCACCACCACCACCATACTAGAATGGGAGTGGGAAGGAATGTATGGACTGCTTCTGAATAATCATTAGAAGCAGCCAACAAGTGATGAAGATAAAGAAAAGAATATAATGAAATCGGAAGTACAGATTTCATATCATGTAACCATTGTATGAAGCTGTGGACTAATGCATCTGACTGCAAAGCCATATGAAGTACGAGGTCGGTGGTTGAAGCTCACCAGATGCTCCTTGGAAAACCTATACAAGGTTATTATGGAGCGGAATCGACTTAAAAGCACGAAACAACAACCCTTATTTACAAAAACTCTCTCAACTTGAATATTGACATCATTTTTATAAAGCTCAATACACAAAGCGGATGAGGACAAGTGGAAAAAGTCATCTGTAGAGAAAATTTATAAAATATAATTTTCAAATGAAATAAAAAAATTATTATCAATTATATGGTTAAATCTTTCAAGAAAGTCAGGCAGAACAGGAGACACTCACTCATCTATGTCAAAAAATGTGGAAAGCAAGTATCTCACATATTGGAAGA
>NW_006408606.1:11754873-11761251 GCF_000296735.1 Chrysochloris asiatica | reverse complement strand
TTTGTACACGTTAAGATCAGTAAGGAGTGGGTGAAAAGTAGGGAAAACAACATTACTAAGTCACAGACTTGAAAAAAGTATATTAATGCTCTCAAGAATAAGGATATACGCTAGAACACTAGGTATTAAAGGAAACTAGTACACATTCATGGTGAGTTATATATTGGACTGCTAACTGCAAGATCAGCAGTTTGAATCCACCCGCTACTATGTGGGAGAAAGATGAGGCTTTCTGTTTCTGTAATGATTGACAGCCTGAGAAATCCTATACAGGGCCATTATGAGTCAGAACTGACTGGAGAGCAGGCAGCAGCGGCAACAGTAGCAAATAGTATGTAAAAAGCAGCTAGAAACTGTGATTGTTGTAGCTAGTTGCCAATGAGTCCACTCCACTTCATAGTGACCCCATGCATTCCATGCACTACATAACAAAATATTGCCAAGGACTACAACTTTCTCACAATCTTTGCTAAGTTTGAATCCACTGTCAAAGTCACTGTGACAAGCTGACTCTTTGAGGGTCTTCCTCTTTTTCACTAGCCCTCTATTTAACCAAGCATGATGACCTTCTACAGGGTGCCTCCTGATAACATGTCTAAAGTATCTGAGATGAAGTCTCACCATCTTTGTTTCTACGGAACATTCTTCACTGTACTTCTTCCAAGAGACCTTCTTCTGGCATTGCATGACATATTATTTCATATTCTTCACCAACATCCAAATTCAAAGGTATCAATTCATCCTCAGTCTTCCTCACTAATTCTCAAGCTTTCCAATGGCTGAAAATATTGGGGTTGGGTCAGGTGCGCCTTAGTTTTCAAAATGATATCTATGCTTTTTAACACTTTAAAGAAGCCATTTTGCATCAGATTGGTCTAATGCAATGCCATTTGATTTTTTGACTGCTGCTTCCATTGAATGTTGATTGTGGGTTCAAGTAAAAGAACTTCTTGACAATTTTAATCTTTTCTCAATTTATAATGGTGTTGTTCATTGGTTCAGTTGTGAGAAATTTTTAATTTTATGTATTCCTGATTTTAGATCACATCATTCCCTTATTTTTTCTAATGACAGCCTCTTAGTTTATGTACAAGTCAGTTATGAGCACAATGAAGTGTTCTGAAATTCCCATTCTTCACAATATTATCCATAATTTCTTATGATCTATACAGTCAAATGTCTCTGCATAGTCAATAAAACACAAGCAAACATTTTTCAGGTATTCTTTGCTTTCATTCAGGGTTCATTGATGTCAGCAATGATATCCCTTGATCATCTTCTTCTGAATGTGGCTTGAATTTGTGGCAGCTCCTTGTCAATGTATCATGGCAACAACTTCTTAATTATTGTCATCAAAAATTTTTATGTGTGTGATATTAATGATACTGTTTGAAATTTTCCACATTCTCTTGGGTCACCTATCTTTGGAATATCAAAAATATAAATCATTTCCAGTTGGTTGGCTAGGTAGCTGTCATCCAAATTTCTTGGCATAAAGACGTGAATGACTCCAGGTGTTGCTGAAACATTTCTATTGATATTCTATCAATTCCTGTTGTTGTTAAGTGCCACCTTGTTGGTTTTGACTCATAGCAAATCAGTACAGGGTTTCCAAGGAGTGACTGGTGAGTCTGAACCACCAACCTTGTGGTTCAAACCAACCTTGAGGCCCAATGCTTTATCCCATAGCACCACACCAGGACTCTGGAAGACTTGTCTATCACTAATGCCTTCAGTGCAGCTTGGACTTCTTTCTTTATCACCATTGGTTCTTGACCATATGCACCACCTAAAATGGTTAAACTTTAACCAATTCTCCTTGGTAAAGTGACTGTGTATTCATCTCATCTTCTTTTGACGCTTCTTGTGTCATTCAATATTTTACCCATGGAATTCTTTAGCATTGAAACTTGAGGCTTGCTTTTGTTAAGTTTCAGTTCTTTCAGCTTAAGAAATGCTGAGTGTGTTCTTCCCTTTTGATTTTCTAACTTCATTAAATAATTAACTTTGTCTTTTCAAGCTGTCCTTTGAAATTTTCTGTTCAGTTTTTTACTTCATCATTTCTTCCATTCTCTCTTTAGCTATTCTGTGTTCAAAAATAAGTTTCAGAATATTTTCTGATATCTACTTTGGTCTTGGCTTTTTTTTATGTCTTTTAGGTGACCTTTAGTTTTCTTCATGCCTGATGTTACTGATGTCATCACATAGCTCCTCTGGTCAATTGTGATTAGTGTTCAGTATGTCAAATCTGTTCTTAAGATCTGTAAATATAGGAGTGATATACTCAAGGTTATATTTTGTCTAATGAACTGGCTTTAATTATCTTCAGGGTCAACTGTAACTTACATATCAGTAATTGATGGTAGGTTCCAGTCAGCCCTAGGCTTTATTTTGGCTCACATTGAGCTTATCCATCTTCTCTTCCCACATATGTAAACAATTTGCTTCCTTTGCATTCAATTTGAAAAGAGCCAAGTGTATAGTTGCTGTTTATGTTACTGAAAGAAGGTATTTTCGAAGAAGAGGCTCTTGGTCTTGCAGAATCTATCATGCAGTCTCCAGTGTCATTTCTATCACTATGGGCATATTTTCCAACTACTATTCTTACCTCTTTCTTTCCAACATTTGCTTCCCAATCACCAGTAATTATCCATGCATCTTGATTGCATTTTTTATCAATTTCAGACAAAAGAAGTTGGTAGAATTCATCAGTTTCTTCATCATTGACTTTGGTGACTGATAAATAAATGTCAGTAATAGCTGTATTAACTGGTCTTCCTGGAGGTCTATGTATGTTATCCAATCACAGACAACACTACTTTTCATGACAGTTCCATAATTTTTGATGATGAAAAGGACATCATTCCTCTTGAATTTGCCATTCCTGGAATAGTAGGCTATTTGATTGTCTGATTCAAAATAACCGGTATTAGCCCATTACAGATCACATATGTCTAGGAAAACAATCTTTATGCATTCCATTTCATTTTTTAGGATTACCAGTTTTCCTAGATTCATATTCTGTATATTCCATGCTTTGATTATAAATGAATATTTGTAGCTATTTCTTCTCATTTGAGTCATGCCCCCTTAGCAAATGAAGGTCCTAAAAGCTTTTCTCCATCCATGCTATCAAGATTCATTCATATTTTGAGTATGAATAGTTCATCTTTTTTCATTATATCATACATTGTTTCATGGCTATTTATAAGGTTTTCACCAGCTAATCCCTCATATATAGAATTCCTATTCTTTTTTCCTAGTCATTTCTTACTGTGGAAGTTCTGTTGAAATGTCCATCATTTCTGATAGATTTAAAGAAAAGTTATTTTTGAATACTTACTATGTGCCAAGAAGTATGTAAGAATTAAATATATAACACTGTTGTTATTGTTAAATGCTGTTAAGTTGATTCTAACTCATAGTAACCCCGTGTTTCAACTGCATACATTGCTTATCCTATAGTGCCATATTATAGAGAACTAAAGTAAATACAGAATCTAGTGGTTACTAGTCAGGCTTCTAAACTCAAGGTCAGCAGTTCAAAACTACCAACTGTTCTGGGAGAAAAGATGAAGCTTTCTGCTTCTGTAAAAATGTATAGACTTAGACACCCTATGTAAGGTCACTGTAAGTTGGAACCAAGTCCACGGCACACCACCAGCATCCTCAATGATTTAACCATGAAGGTGTGGAGAAGAGCTCTAATCAGCACCAAAAATATGGCCAAAAAAAAAAAAAATTAATGTATGCCGAGACAGAAAGTAATATGGGGCTACTAAAACACAGAAAAGACAGAGCTAGTCTGGCACTGCAAGATCAGCACTGGACTTCGAAACACAAAGTGGGCAGTTCAAAGACACTATCTGCTCCTTGGAAACCCTATGCAAGGTCATTATGAGTCAGAACCGACTAGATGGCACTTTACAACAACAACAGTATAGTCTTAAGGTTGAAGGACAACTTCATAGTAAATAGATGACTTTGCTTGGTTCAAACCAATTGAATAGCAGGGACATGACAAAGGGAACATGTGCATGGTGGGGTGGGGGTAGGGATAGAAGAGAAGCAAATTGAGTTAGTTTACATTTTTGTAGATTGTTAAAAGACAGGACTACCACTCACTCGTCTGTCAGTTTGTCAAACTGTGGTGACTTGTGAGTTGCTTTGATTCTGGAAGTTATGCCACAAGTATTTTAAATACCAGTAGGGTCACCCATGGTGGACAGGTTTCAAATGAGCTTCCAGATGAATAAAGACTAGGAAGAAGGAGATACGAACTATTTCCGAATATTTAGTCACTGAAAACCTTATGAATAGAAGAGAAACACTGTTAGATATAGTGTCAGAAAATGAGCCCCTCATGTTGGAAGGCACTCAAAATGCAACTGGGGAACACCTGTCTCCAGAAGAACTGATCATGATGACGCGAATTGGAGTAAAGTCCTCGGGACCTTCATTTATTGATAGGGCACAACTAAGAATAAAGAGAAACTGATGTAAACATCGACTAACATTCGGAACATGGAATGTACAAAATATGAATCTAGGAAAATTGTCAAAACTGATATGGAACACATAAACATCAATATCCTAGGCATTAGTGAGCTGAAATTGAATGGTATTGGCCATTTTTAATCTGACAATCACATGGTTTACTATGCCAGGAATGACAAATTGAAGAGAAATGGAGTTGCAATAAGTTGCATTAAGATTTTGCAGTCAAGATCTGTCATGAGGTACAACGCTGTCTATGATAGGATACTTACTATCCATGTGTCTGCAGGGAAGACCAGTGATTTTACCAACTTCTTCAATCTGAAATCGATCAAATATGCAATCAAGATATATTGATAATCACTGGAGATTGGAATGTGAAGGTTGGAAACAAAGAGAAAGGATTAGTAGTTGGAAAATATGGCCTTAGTGATAGAAATGATGCTGGAGAACACATGATAGAATTCTGCAAAACCAATGATTTGTTCATTTCAAAACCTTTTTTACACAGCATAACAGACAACTATACACATGGACCTCGCCAGATGGAATACATAGAAATCAAATTAACTACATCTGTGGAAAGAGAATATGGAAAAGCTCTATATCATCAGCCAAAACAAGGCCAGGGAAGACTGTGGAACATACCATCAATTGCTCATATGCAAATTCAGAGTGAAGCAGAAGAAAATGAAAACAAGTCCATGAGAGCCAAAATATGACATTGAATATATCCCACCTGAATTTAGAGATCATGTGAGGAACAGATGTGAAACATTAGACACTAAAGACTAAAGAGCACAAGAGTTGTGGGATGACATCAAGAACATCATAGAGGAAGAAAGCAAAAAGTCATTAAGAACACAAGAAAGAAAAGATCAAAATGGACGTCAGAAGAGACTCTGAAATTTACTCTCCAGCATAGAAACGCTAAAGCAAATGGAAGAAATTAGGAGGTACAAGAGCTGAACACAAAATTTCAAAGGTCAGCTTGAGAAGACAAAGTCAAATATTACAATGAAATGTGCGAAGATCTGGAGTCAGAAAACCAAAAGATAAGAACATGTTCAGCATTTCTCAAGCTGAGAGTGGTGGTGGTACTTATGTACTGTGGAGTCGGTTCCAACTCAGCGACCCTGTACAGGGTTTCCGAGGCTGTAAATCTTTACAGGAGCAGAAAGCCTCATCTTTCTCTTGCGGAACAGCTGGTAGTTTCGAACTGCTGACCTTGCAGCTCGCAGCCCAATTCATAACCACTATGCTACCAAAGCTAGGGTACTGAAGAAAAAAATCAAGCCTTGACTTACACTATTGAAGGACTCTCTTGGAAAATTATTGAATGATGCAGAAAGCATTAAAAGAATTAAAACGAATATATAGAGTCACTGTAACAAAAGGAAATGGTTGATCTTCAAACATTTGAAGAAAGAAGTCCAAAGTGCATTGAAGGAATTGGCAAAAAACATGGCACCATGAATTGAGGGAAAACAAATTGAAATCTTTCAACAAACTGAGGCAGAACTAGAGGTACTCACTCATCTATGCAAAGAAATTTGGAAGACAAATATCTGACCAACTGATTGACTGAGATCCATATGTGTGCCCATTCCAAAGAGAGGTGACCAATGGAATTAGGAAATTATCAGACAGTATCTTTAATATCCCATACGAGTAAAATTTTACTAAAGGTAATACAGAAACAGCTGCAACTATACGTTGACAGAGAACTTCCAGAGGTTCAAGCTGGATTCAGAAGAGGCCTTGGAATGAGGGATATCACTGCTGATGTCCGATGGATCTTGGCTGAAAACAGAGAATACCAGAAAGATGTTTCCCTGTGCTTTATTGACTATGCAAAGGCCTTCAATTCTGTGAAATATG
>NW_006408606.1:11751424-11754668 GCF_000296735.1 Chrysochloris asiatica | reverse complement strand
GGGTGACCAGAGGAGCAGGTGGTTTCAGAACATCAAATTAAAATACTGTTCCAGGTAGAGATAGTTACTGATAAATAAAAGGAAGTCCAAAAAGCATGCATGGTTTAATGATATAGAGAGCAATGTGATCTGATAGAGACCTGATGTTGCTGTTGTGGTTAAGTGCTGTGGAGTCAGTTCTGACTCATAGTGTTCCTGTACAGGGTTTCTGAGAGGCTGGTAAGTTTGAACTACTGACCTTGTGATTCAAAACAAGGTTGCATTCAGTGCATTATCCTAGAGCCCTAAAGCACCACACCAGGACTCAGATAGAGAACTAAAAGATTAGAAAGAAAAAGCAAAAGCCAGATGAATTTGCATTGAGAAGTTTGATGGAGAAGAGAAAAGAGAAAACACAGCAAATAAACAATTCAAGGAATGAAAGAAAAGGGTCCCCTAGTTGGAGGTGATATGGAATTAAAGGACAAAGATTTTGAAATGAAAGAGATGTTGGTATATTTAAAAATCAATGGAAACAATTGTGTTGCAAGTGAGAGAGGAAATTCCAAATAGAAAGAAGCAATCAGCTACATTATGAGCACTCATCATATTGTAGAAAAACAACACAGGGGGTAGGTTTGCTTTTTGAGAAAAAGGAGAGGATGATGCTATACACTGAGAAGAAGGAAAGAGAAGATATCCAGCGAAGTTGTAAGTAGGTGTGAATGCGTGATGTGAAGAAAGTTTAGTAATATATAAGCAGGCTTCATAAATTTCATGGAAAAATTCCATCATCTTTTAATACAGTTTTCCACGAATTTTTAAGCCTCCTCATATAAAATTGATCACAGTACCTTTCTCAATGTACATCAAATAAAATGGTAAATAGATATTTCAATATGTAAACAATTAAACATGCTACTCATTCTTTTATATTAACACCCTCTTTGCTACATCTAAAGTACTCTATATCACAATTGACTTCTACTAGTGAAGTCTTCTCTAAGCCTTACAGATAAATATTTGACTAGTTTTTATCATTAAGTGAATAGAAAATATCACAATTAACTCATTAGGCATATATTAATCATTACTCAAAAATATACAAGTATTCTCTGAGTCTTCTTGGAAAAGTCACCTATTGTGCTCAACACCCTTTTCTATCTGGTCCAAAAACACATCAGATTGCCAATGCTAAAAGCTCTCCATCCACTTCAAATTTCCATAAACTTCACTTCCATTTTTCATCTGCAAAATACAGATATATTAATACTTTTGGAAGGACTATGAAAACTAAATAACATATGTGAATTATTTTAAATGATATCTGTTATATAGCAAATAATCTTGGTTAGCTGTTCTTACTGCCATCGCTATAATTATTATTAAACTTAATATAAAGGAGTATGTGCAGAGCAATTTGGTAGCATGAAAACCAAATTTTGAGGTCCTTCTATCCACTTGACCATCAAATTAAGCACTTTGGAAGTAACTTCCAGCATCATCTTCATCACTCTTCCACCAACATGCAGAAATCACCATCTGTACTTTCCAATCCAACAATTGATATAAAAATAATTGATTACTACAATTACCTCACTATTATTATTGTTGTTAAGTGCCATGTTATTGAGTCAATTCTGACCCATAGCGACCTTGTATAGGGTTTCCAAGGAGCAGGTAGTGAGCTTGAGCCACTGACCTTGCAGTTCAAATGACTTTGCAGTCGGACGCATTAGCCCACAGGTCCACACCAGGTTTATTATTAGGCTAGTAAAAATTAAAACCCTAAGGAACACTGTTATTTCTACAATCAATATAATCTAAAAGATATAAGAATATATATTTTGGAATCAGTAGATATTGTACATAAGGAGCTCTGGTAGTGTAGTGGTTATAAATCGGGCTGCGAATCTTAAGGTCAGCAGTTCGAAACTACCAGCTGTTCCGCGGGAGAAAGATGAGGCTTTCTGCTCCCGTAAAGATTTACAGCCTCGGAAACCCTGTACAGGGTTATTATGAGTTGGAACCGACTCCACGGCCATAACCACCACCAGCACCAGATATTGTGCACAGGAAAAACTGTGTGTTAAGATAAGGAAGTCCTAATTCCATGTTCCCTCCAGGAATAACTTGCAGCACTTGACTTTAGGTAGATCATTTAACCAATCTAGTACTTGGTTTCTTTACCACTAACAATAGACTATCTTTGAACTCTGAGGGGCCTGATGATGCAAAAACGTGAGAATTTGATAGATTTTTATAACTGGCCAGAATGTCATAGTTTGAAACTGCATTTCATAAGCGTGGCTAATTGAGGCTTTTTGTGTTTATATTTTTTGTGTTTTTAACTTACTGGTTGACTTTCTACAACGAAAATATTATCATAAGGTTTCTCTGTGGATATATGTAATGTCCACAGAGTTAAACTTCATATGTGATATGCAAAAGCTAATTGTGAAGTATTTCAAGAAATTATACCATTATATACAAAATGCCGGCAGGGTCTGTTATAGTAGACAGGTTTCAGCTGACCTTCCAGACTAACCCACAGTAGAAAAAAGGCAAGATGGACTACTCCCAAATGTTTAGCTCCTGAAAACCATATGAATAGCAGTGGAACACTATCAGATAGCACCAGAACACTGAATACTGAAAACAATATGAATACCACAGTAGGCTTTTATGTAGGTAGATTTTTTTAACATTATAAAATTTAAAATGATTATCAAGCTTATATATAATTTGTTAAATTTGTGTAAGTGTATTCTTTACCACTATCTGTCAGTTTGCCATATTGTGGTAGCTTGCATGTTGTTGTAATGCTGGGAGTTATGCCAACAGTATTTTTAAAACATATAGGGTCACCCGTGGTGGACAGATTTCAATTGAGTTGCCAGACTAAAACAGATTAGGAAGGAGAGGTGGACTACTTCTGAATGGTTAGCCACTGAAAGCCTTATGAATAATAGCAGGACACTGTAAAATATAATATTGGAAGATGAAATCATTATGAATAGCACAAGAATATTTTCATATATGGTACTGGAAGATGAGCCCCTTAGGCTAGAAGGTACTCAAAATACGATTGGGGAAGAGATTCCTCCTCAAAGTAGAGTTGACCATGATGACTTTGGGACCTTCGTTTGCTAATGGGGCGGGCATACAGCAGAATGAGGAGAAAAGCTGCACTAATAAATTAATAATGGTTGGTGGTTATATGCCGTGGAATCTAATCTGACTCATAGAGACCCTATATAGTTTC
>NW_006408606.1:11745626-11749094 GCF_000296735.1 Chrysochloris asiatica | reverse complement strand
TCTGTGTATTTCATCTGGTGAAGTTCATGTCTCTTTAATGTTGTTTTGAGTGGTATTTGCAATGAAGAAGTCATTGATCTTACAAATTCTATCATGTGATCTCTAGCACTGTTCCTATCACCAAGGCCATATTTTCCAACCATTGAGCCTTCCTTTTTGTTTACCACCTTTGCACTCCAATCAACATTAACTATCAATACATCTTGACTGCATGTTTAATCAATTTCTCACTGAAGAAGTTGGTAACATTCTTGTATTTCATCATCACTGGGTTTAGTGTTACACACTGGTATATAAATGTATTAATTAGTCTGACATGTAAGTGTATACTACTGTATCACAGGCAGCACTGTACTTCAAGATAGAGCCTGTACTATTCTTTTTTCATGATACATGACATCATTCTTTTTCAATTTGTCGTTTCTGACATTGTAAACCAAATGACTGTCAGAATCAAAATAGCCAATACAAGTCATTTCAATCACGAAGGCCTCTGATATGCATGTTTATGTGCTCCATTTAATTTTTACCAACTTCAAATTGTCTAGAGATTCATACTTCATACATTCCATGTTCTGATTAGTAATGGATGTTTGCAGCTGTTTCTCATTTTGAGTTATGCCCTATCACGTCATCATAGTCATACGTTGAATGTCTTCCAACCTAAGGGACTCATCTTCCAGGACCATATATGACAACATTCTGGTGTTATTCATAATGCTTTCATCTTATGAAAATATATCTGACAATGTACTGCTGCTATTCATAAGGGTTTCAGTGGCTAACCATTCAGAAGTTGTCTACTTCTCCTTCTTCCTAGTCTGTCTCAGTCTGGAAGCTCAGCTGAAACCTGTCACCAAAGGTGACTCAGTTGTTAAGTGCTGTCAAATTGGTTCCAACTCAAAGCAACCTGATATAGGGTTTACAAGGAGACCAAGCTTGCAGTCCAGAGCTTCTCCTACAGTATCAACCAGGACAGTTGTTAACTGCTGTAGAGTCAGTTCTTACTCACAGCAAACTCCATATAGGGTTTCCAAGGAGCAGCTGGTGGATTTGAACCATGTGGTTCGAATTTCAGTGCTGATCCTACAACATCACACCAAGAACCTACAGCTATTTAAAAAGTTGTTGGCATAGCTTCCAGCATCACAGCAACATGCAAGCCACCACAGTATGGGCAAAGTAACAGATGAGTGGTGAAAAATATTCATATAAACGTTTAACAGAATATATAAATGCTTGATGATAAGCATTTTACATTTTATTTTATAGTTTAAAAATATACATAAAAGCCAGCTATATCCCAAAGCTATATCCCAAAGAGCACTTCAAGAAAAGCTCTCAAAAGACAACTTTTACTTCTTAGAGAAGATGATTGACTTTCACTAATAATGACCAAGCTTCTTTTGTTTCTGTGTCCTTTCTGCAAAACTAATAACACAGACAGATGTGTTAACCAATGTAATGTGTATCTCAAAGGACCTAATTAACCACAGGAAAGGTGACCAGGAAATGGAGCTGTTTTAATCCCTTCCCACTCAGGTGATTAAATAAAATTATTTCATGATACCAGCTAAAAAAATCATATAACACATTAGTTCATTGGTTATTCATTTAATTACATATAATAAAAAGACAATACCTGTAGATTTGTCATGACTCTATCATGATAATTGCAATCTAGATAGATTAATATTACGCAAACTTCCAAGTGAATGCAAACCCATGTTTAAATATTATAAACACTGTACCTTCCTGAAGCAATGAAGAACCACAGACAATAACCTACAATTCAGTAAGTAATCTTTCTTTTCCTTTCCCCCAAGCTGTCTTTTTGGAATCAACAGTGATTTCTAAGGGTAACAAAGATACAGTCAACAATGATTATACTAGAGTCTGAAATAACATTTTCCTAATTTTTTTTTTTAATCTGTAATCATCTCAAAGTTCTTTAACCATAAGATATTAACTGAATATATTGTAACTTAGCTGTGTAAGTTATAATTGAGAAAGACACAAATTTTAAAATAAATCTTACATTTCTTATTCATATTTTATTAATTTTAATAGAAAACAGAACTTCACATTTTATTTTGTACTGATCAATATTGGGAAAACCTTTTATAAGAATCCATTCATTCATGTATTAGATGTAGTTATAGGTTTCTTTAAACAGAAATTTCAGCTTCTCTTACAAACTAACAGAAAACTAGAAAATTCTGTTTCCACTGATGAAGAACTTAATGTGAACAATTATAATATCTTGTGTTATATGAAGGGATTTAAAAAAAAATTGTGAAAAAAATGGAATTAAAAGATACAAATAAAAAAATAAAAACTTTATTTCTAAACGTAAGTTCCATCAAGGTCAACACACTTTTGTAAGCAATGAGACCAGCCATTTGGTCCATCCTTAAAGATCAGAGGATCTGGAAATTTAACCATGACAGTGAAGCCTTTTTTATATTATAAACTGGAGAAAAACGGGTGCTCTTCAAAATTTTTTTTAATATCAGAAAGCAAAAAGAAGCCAAGGAGCCAAATCAGGATTGTAATAATTTCCTATAAAACTCCTACAGAACTGGCCTTGTCTGATGAGAGAAATGAGCAGAAGTAATGTCAAGTGGAGAAGGATTCCCTGGTGAAGGTTTCCCTGGAGTTCTTCGCCTAAAGCTCAGGTCCAATTTCTCAAAATGCTCTCTTAATAAGAAGACGCTGTCATTCTTTGGACCTCCAGAAAGTCAACAAGGAAAATGCCTTGAGCATCCCAAAAAAGCGTTTCTAGGACTATTACTCTTCATCAGTCCACTTTTGCTTTAACTGGACCACTTTAATCAATTGAAAGTCATTGTTTTGATTGTGCTTAGTCTTCAGGAACATACTGGGAAAGCCATGGTTCATCTCCTGTTACAATTCTCCCAAGGAATGTTTCAGGATCTTGATCCCAGTTACTTAAAATTTCCACTGAAAAGTCTAATCTGAGCATAACAGTTTTGGCAACCAACCAGAAGAAAATTTGCTCAGCTTTATTTTTTTCAGTCAGAATTATGTAGACTAAACCAATTGAGATGTCTATGGTGCTGGCTATTTTTTCTGCTGTTAATCATTGGTCCTCTTCAATTATGGCACAAACAAGATGAACTGTTTCCACACAAATTAATCTACTGCTGCAGATTTCATCTTCAATATCTCATTCATTTGTAACACAAGTTATCCATTTGGAAACTACCGACTTCTTTGGGGTATTGTCCTCATAACCATTTCAATAACTAAGCTTCACCATAAATGTGATGTTTGTCCTTACTTCAATTTTAGCAGAATTCATGTTTCTCTGATAGGGACTCATTTCATGCAATGTCTTATACATACAGCCTCAAACTGGATCTTGTTCAGACATGTTATATAGCAAGTTATTTTGGTTCAAAGTAAGTTTATAATTTGTGCATAGTTTTTTTCATAAACTAATGA
>NW_006408606.1:11736687-11745265 GCF_000296735.1 Chrysochloris asiatica | reverse complement strand
TATAGTATATGTGTGTATATATACACACTCAAAAATAAAATAAAAATTGCCCAGAAATAAGTGGTTCAAGTACTTAACTTTCAACATCTAGACTTCAGTTTTAACATTTTTTCTTCACTGTCCCTATACAAATGCCTCTTCTTTTCATTATCGTTTTTTAGCAAGAGTTCCTAAACTTTCTATTTTTTTAAAAAAAAATTCTACCAAATCTTTTGTTAAACTTTGTAATGGTATAGCTCAATTGTAGTGCATTTATTGCAGAGTAGATTCATTTTAAAATATCAATCTTTCATTATTACATTCTATAAATGTGATTTGTAAGCAATCCTACCACTTCACAGAATCACAGAAAATAATGTCTACTTTCACCATAAACTTTGCTATTTCATTATTCTATAACACAGTTTTCTTAGTTAGTCCAGACCACTATCATGTCTGGTGGCTAGTTAACAGAGTATCTGAATTTAAGTTCTACTTGTCCAAGGCTTTATTTGTGAAAATACTTTTGACATTAATGATGAGGCAATGTTGGCTACAGCACACATGAATCAAACAGATAGAAATACTTACACAACTGTCTAAAATGTGTACACACATAGAAGTACACACTCAGAGTAAAAATGGGCTGCTTTGCCAGACCAAACACATGCACACAAATTACAAGGTAGAGTTCAAATGGAAGCATTTACTTTCCACAAAAGAAACACACATAATATTTCTCTGACAACGAACATTCAACTAGGTGTGCCACATCAGGAAACAGGGAAGAATGAACAAAGGAACCCTCAATAGAAGCAACTGAACTAGATGGACGCTCTAAAACAAACAACTGACACATTGTTCTTGGGAAACTCAGTAATTTCACTAAGAGAGATCCTAGGTATTTGAGTTTCTATTCTGGAATTTAAAGTGTTCAACAGCAAAGATGTCAATCTGAGGACTAAGATGTGCCTGACCTAAGGAGCATTTTGGCTGTACTTCTTCCAACATAGATTTGTTAGTTCTTCTAGTCCATGGCACTTTTATATGTTCTTCTCCAACACCATAACTCAAATGCACAACTAAGCCATGGTATTTTCAATAGCGCCATATGCATTTGATAGTTGTACAGTGAATAAGAATGATCATAGAAGATTTGATGCATTTGAGTTAGGGTGTTGGAGAAGAACATTAAACGTGCCATGGACTAGAACAACTAACAAATCTATGTTGGAAGATGTTCAGCCAAAATGCTCCTTAGAAGCCAGAATGGTGAGACATCGAGTCTTATACATAGGGCATATTATCAGAAGGAACCAGTTTCTGGACGACAGGATGCTAGGTAAAGTGGAGGGTCAGTGAAAAAGAGGAAGACCTCCAATGAGATGGACTGGCACAGTGGCAGCAGCAATTGGTAAAGCTTAACCATGATTGTGATAATGGCACAGGACCAGGCAGTGGTTTGTTCTGTTGTGCATAAGGTCATTGTAAGTAAGAACCAACTCGATAACAACTAACAACAACATTCCCAAGTTAGTGGGAATATATTTCGTGATGGTTCATGTATTAGGACAACTTGGCTATGATTCTCAGTGTGTGAGGAGTATCAAGATATCCTTTCTAAAGTGAAGTCTAACTTGTTGAATCAGGCCCCTCCTAAAAATATACTGTTGTTATTAAGTGCCATCAAGTGGGTTCCAACTCACAGCGACCCTATATAAGGTTCCCAAGAAGCAGCTATGAGCTTGAACCACCAACCTTGGGGCTTTAACCAACCTTGCAGTCCAACGCATTAATCTGCAGAGCCACACCAGAACTTGTAGAACTATGTTGCTGTTTAAGTGCCCTCAAGTCAGTTCCAACTCATACTGACCCTGTATAGGGTTTCTGAGGAGCGGCTGGTGAGTTTGAACTGTCTACCTTGCAGTTCAAGCTGACTTTGCATTCCAGAACATTAACCCATAAGCAAAATGTCTGGTAATGGATCTCTTTGGATTTGGGAGGCAATATATCCCTTACTAAGGAGCTCTGGTAGCACAGTGGTTATGAATCAGGCTGTGAACCACAAGGTCAGCAGTTCAAAACTACCAGCTGTTCTGCGGGAAAAAGATGAGGCTTTCTGCTCCTGTAAAGATTTATAGCCTCGGAAACCCTGTACAAGGTTGCTATGAGTTGGAACCAACTCCATGGCACTTAACAACAACAATAACATATCCCTTACTTGGTGTGATACTCAAGCCTATTTACCAAGTGACTAAAAATGCTACTAGTTTTGAGTGGCACTAAGAACAAGAAAAGAGTTGCAACAGATGCAGGCTGCTGTGAAAGTTACTCTACTGCTTACTTGGGCCATATGATCTGGTTGATCCAATAGTTCTTAAAGTATCAGAAGAAGATAGAGATGCTGTTTGGAGTCTTTGGCAGGCTCCTATTGGTGAAACACAGCACAAACCCTTAAGTTTGTGGAGCAAAGCCTTGCCATCCTCTGCAGACAATTCTACTTTTGAAAATAGCTTTTAGCTTCTTACTGAACTTAAGTAGATATGGAACTTTAATCATGAGTCACCAAATTACTTTGCAGCCTGAGTTTCCTATCACTAATGGGGTGTTGTGTGACCCAAGAGTCATAAATATAGATGTGCACAGCTGCACTCTGTCATTAAATGGATGTGGTATATAGGATACTGGGCAAAAGCAGAACCTGGAGGCACAAGTGAATTACACGATGAAGTAGCTCCAATGTCCATGGTTCCATGTCTATATTACCTTGCCTCTACTAGTCTGTACCTGTTGTCTCATGGGTAGTCCCTTAGGATCAGTTGACTCAGAAAAATCCACACTTGGTTTACTGATGGCTCTTCAAAAATACACAGGCACAACTCAAAAGTGAATATTGGCAGCACAGCAGATACTTTCTGGGACTTGCCTGAAGGAAGGGCTGTGGTGATGAAATTCTCCCAATGGACAGACCTTAGAACAGTACATCTGGCTGTTCAGTTAGCTTGGAAGGAGAAATGGCTAGACGATGACTGTATACTGATTCACGATATAGGGCCGATGGTGTGACTGGTTAGTAAGGAACATGGAAGACACATAATTTGAAAATTGGTGACAAGGAGGTATGGGACAACATTTGGACAGATTTCCCTGAATAGGCCAAAGAAGTGAATATATTTGTGTTTCATGTAATGCTGTCCATAGTTATAATGCTTTTCTGAGCTCTGTAGAGAAGGAGTTTAGCAATCAAATGAATAAGATTAAGTGTTCCATGGATACTAGTCAGCCTCTTTCCAAAGCCATTCCTGTCAATGTCCAGTGAGCTCAAGAACAAAATAGCCACAGTGGCAGGGATACAGATAATGCATAAACTCAGCAACACAGACTTGGCAACAGATACTGCTGAGTGCCCAATCTGTCAGGAGCAGAAACCAATACTCAGTCCACAATATGGGACTATTCCTCAGGGAGATCTGTCAGCACTCTAGTGTCAGCTTGATTTCACTGGACCACTTTCATCATAGAAAGGGCAGCAGTTTTTTTTTTCTTACTGGAATAAACAGTTACTCCGGATACGTATTTGCCTTCCCTGCACATAATGCTTCTGCCCAAGCTAACATCTGTATACTTACAGAATGGCTTATCCATTGTCATGGTATCCCGCGCAGCACTGTCTCTTATTAAAGGGGTTTCTTTCACAGCAAATGAAATACAGCAATGTGTCTGTGCTAGTGGAATTCACCATCTCCCTTTTTAGCATATCCAATCAAATATTGGCTGAAGGCAGACTTACAAGCTCTCTGTAATCATGTCACCCAAGTGATTCTTCCCCCTGGTTAACTCCATTAGCAGCTTTTTGCCCCTCAGTTACAGCATAACATGTCTTACAATTCTGTCAGCCATTACACATAACAAAAAAAGGAGGATCATTTAAGAATCAAAAGTTTCCTTTCCCATGTCCCTTGTTCTTCCTCTTACTAATCCCCATGAGTCTGGAGCCATTGTAAGGAATCCCATTTCTGACATCAACCTGCAAAACTATGTGGCACCAACTGCCCCTACACCAAGACAATCTCTAATTCTCATCTGGGTTCAGGAATCCATTACAATTTAGAGACAAAATGCAAAACTATGGGGCTTATTAGGGAAGTTAGCAGTTTTCAACACAGGATCAGAAAATGCTCAGAGTACAGTTGTTCCATTCATCTACTGATTAACGCCCACAGGATACACCACTCCACAATACACATAAGCCTAAAGGCACTCGGTTCTCACTATATGGGTTGACAAACCTAGCTCCCCCACTTAAGTACCAGGACGCACCCCACTCTACAAGCAAACTTTCTGATCAAAGTTACTAAACTTTGCTTTTTCAATGGTCTGGAGAGCCAACTGCTCTGTCTCGTGCTCTGGTTCTTGGTTCTGCTGCTGCTGCTCTTCTGCCACTCCTGTTTCACAACTTTCTGTTCTTGGGTCAAGGAGGTTCATTGTGCAGGGATCTTAGGACCCAAAGGACAAACTCCTGATTCATCTTCCTGGATAGTAGTGAGATTCCCTCTGTCTGCTTCTGAGATGGTTCATTTAGTACCCATGCTACAGTTTCAAATTTTTACAATTACCATTAACTCTACTAACATCCACAGCTGAAACAAGTTGTATAAGTTGCCTCTATCCACCTTCTCTTACCCAGACCCAGCAGAACAAAACATTGTTTGGTAATACTTACAGACTATGGCCAAAAGAGACATTTGATAAGTAACTATACCACACTAACTCCCAGTTTTTGGGACATAAGCCAGCAGATCTCTAGCCTACTGCCCAACCTGAAGATTTCAGATCCACCAACCTCCACAAACAAGTGATCCAACAGAGACTTCCAAGCTGAAACTTGACAGGCATATTTTGTGTTCCTCAACCCCTATAACCACATAAACCAGCAGAGGTCTTCAGCCTGTCTCCTGACCCATGGATTTGGGACTTGCCAGCATCCGCAACCATGGAAGTCATTTTATTTAAGTAAATGTGTGTGTGTATATAAAGAAATATAGGAAATCATTGGACAATCTCTTTGATATCTCAAGCGAGTAAAGTTTTGCTAAAGGTAATACAGAAACGGCTACAATCACACATTGACAGAGAACTTCCAGAGGTTCAAGCTGGATTCAGAAGAGGCCGTAGAATGAGAGATATCACTGCTGCTGTCCAATGAATTTTGGCTGAAAGCAAATAATATCAGAAAGATATTTACCTATGCTTTATTGACTACGCAAAGGCTTTGGACTGTGTGGATCATGACAAGCTATGGACAACATTGCCAAGTATGTGTATTCCAGAACACTTAATTGTGCTCATGAAGAATCTGTACCGGGACCAAGAGGCAGTTGTTCAACGAGAATATGGGAACACTGAATGTTTTAAAATTAAGAAAGGTGTGCAACAAGGTTGTATTCTTTTACCATACTTATTCAACCTGTATGCTGAGCAAATAATCTGAGAAGCTGGGTTCTATGAAGAAAAACATGGCATCAGGATTGGAGGAAGACTCATTAACCTGCGATATGCAGATGATACAATCTTGCTTGCTGAAAGTGAAGAGGACTTAAAATATTTACTGATGAAGATCAAAGAGCACAGCCTTCGATATGGATTACATCTCAATGTCAAATAAACACAAATCCTCACCACTGGACCAATAGACAACATTCTTAACAACGGAGAAACGATTGAAGGACTTCATTCTTCTTGGATCAACTATCAACACTCATGCAAGCAGCAGTCAAGAGATCAGATGACATATTGCATTAGGCAAATCTGCTGCACAAGACCTTTTTAAAGTGTTGAAGAGCAAAGATGTCAGCTTGAGGACTAAGGTGTGCCTGACTCAAGCCATGGTATTTTCAAAAACCTCATATGCATGTGAAAGCTGGACAGTGAATAAGGAAGACTGTAGAAGAATTGATGCCTTTGAATTATGCTATTGGAGGAGAATACTAAAAGTGCCATGGACTGCCAAAAGAACCAATAGATCTGTTTTGGAAGAAGTGTAGCCAGAGTGCTCCTTAGAAGCCAAGATGGCCAAACATCGTCTCTCATACTTTGGACATACTGTCAGGAGGGAACAATCGCTGGAGAAAGATATCATGTTTGGTAAGATGGAGGGTCAGAGGAAAAGAGGAAGACCCCCAACAAGATGGATTGGCCAGGTGGCAGCATCGATGTACTCAAGTGTGGCAACAGTAGTGAGGTTGGCCCAGGATCAGACATTGTTTTGTTCTGCCGGGCATAAGGTCATAAGGTCACTATGAGTCGGTGCTGACTCAATGGCACCTAACAACAACATATATATATATACACTTCACTGATTTTACTCCTATAGAGAACTCAAAGACAGCCTTGATTTAAAATATACACTTGGCATTCCCACAACCTTAAAAATATTATATAATTTCTATCTTCTACATTCACTATCAGGAGTGCTGATGACACTGTAGTGTAAACACTAGACTACTAGCCACAAAGTTGGTGGTTGGAGCACAACAGCTGCTTTACTAGAAAAAGATGAGGCTTTCTGATCATTGAAAGATTTATAGCCTTCAGAAACCCTATACAGGGTTACTATAAGTCAGAACAGACTTGAGAACACTTAAAAAACATATTCACTATCACCAAACCTGTACAAAGTATAAGAGATAAAGTCTTGCCATCCTGGATTCTAGAGAGCATTCTGGCTATACTTCTTCCAACATATATTTGTTTGTTCTTCTAGCAGTCCTTGCTATTTTTAATATTCTCCTCCAACAACATAACTCAAATGCATCAAACCTTCTATGGTCTTCCTTATGCATTCACTGTCTAACTCTGACATGCATATAAGGTGATTGAAAATATGACTAAGATCAGGCACATAACTTAGTCTCAAATTGATATATATGCTCTTCAATACTTAAAAGGGGTCTTTTGCAGCAGATCTGTCTAATGCAATAAGCCAATTAAATCCTTGACTGCTGCTTCCATGAGCGTTGATTGTGGAAACAAGAAAAACTTACAATCTGACAATTCCAAACTTTTCTCCATTTATCATGATGCTATTAATTGGCCCAGTTGTGAGGATTTGCATTTTTCTTTACATTGAGTTGCGATCCATATATAAAAACTAGCATGTTTAAAGTTCTGGAAAGATAATAATCATAACCATCTTAAGACTATCCCTAGGGTTACCAAACCAGTGTCTCTAATAACGATTTCAGCACACAGCACAATAAGACAGTTTTCCTACGTTTTTTATGTCCTAGTTATCTTCTCAGAGAATAAAAGCCACATAGACAGCACAGTATCACAATAAGTGAGGTTGGCCCAGGATCGGGCAGTGTTTCGTTCTGCTGTACATAAGGTCGCTATGCATCGGTACTGACTAGATGGCACCTAACAATAACAACAGTAATGGGGAATACAAAGTGATACAGAATTGGAGAAGAGCTGGGTTGATGTCATAAACACAGTTCAGTGCCCACTACACATTCAATTTGCCTGGACTGTTCCTACACCCTGGCACCATTAGGAGATGGACCGTAACCAAATATGTTTCATATTTTCATGTTTCTTAATGCACCAACCTTTTCTTACTCTTGACAATATGTTGAAAAATTCCCAGGGAAGTCATGTTCGTAGGAACATGAGATATAATACTGTATGAAATTTTTAAATGTAGTTTCAAATCTAAATGGCACTGATTCTATATTAATATAGTTTTTTATCAAAAGAACAGAAATTTTAAAAGCATGCAAAACACTGAGCAGGTAATTTTTAAAATACTATGTATATACTTGTATTTCTATTTTTTTAACATAATAAAATCAATAATCTTAGAAGTTTATTAATTATTTTGGTTCATTCTGAGACCCATCGTTCTTATTTTGAATTTTCTAGTTGTAGTTGAAAATTATTTTCAAAAGTTTGAGCATACAGTTCAATTGATTACTATGAATCAATATGGGAATGTTGTTAGTGTATTAGATCCTTCTTAAATAATGTAGATATTTAAATCACCAATTCCAAAGCAAATTTTCCAAAATAAAATAAACTGCAAAGCTAGAAATATAATAGAGTCACCAAGAAAGAATTCCAATCCTCTGCCAAAATAGACCTCAAAATCTTAATCCCTTGTTCAAAAAAATTGGACTAAGTATCGACATTTTCCACCAAGCAAGCCACATTGCCACAAATGGTTTTCATTTACTCCACTCCTGGGACGTAACAGCAGAAATAAGAAATTTCCTGAATACCCTAAATTTCAGAGGCAATTTCAAATGCAAGTGATTCATAATACAATGCAGGAAACATTATGATCTTCTCTTACCAAATTCAATGTTTCTAGTATTAGCCTGGAATGGACTCCTGAGAAGATTATCCCAACTAATCAAAAGGCAGACACGTTCTGCCTCTAGCTTAGGTGTGATCATGAACCCTGAGCAACCTACTACCCCAGCTACTGTTGAAGTAACAAAGATCCTACCACAAGAGAGCTAACAATGATCTCTGTTGTGTTTTATGACAAGAAACATGGTATATTGTTGTCGTTAAGAGCCGTAGTTGTTGTTGTCAG